>NC_060190.1:40426871-40726871 GCF_021184085.1 Oncorhynchus gorbuscha | reverse complement strand
ACAACCAGATTCCGTTTCCTATGGCTTTCCCATGGTGTGAACAGTCTTTAACCTCTGCAGTCTACCCTCTACTTTTTCAAACATTCTGTTAAAAATCGCGCAACATTTCAGCGCCCTGCTACTCAGGCCAGGAATATAGTATATGCACATGATTAGTATGTGTGGATAGAAAACACTCAGACATTTATAAAACTGGTTAAATCACGGCTGTGACTATAATGACTTAAATGTAAATGTAAATAACAGAACGTGCATTTCATCGAAAAGTGCAAGAAAATCTAATTGGGAGTCTCGTGAGTGCAAACATCCGAAGATCATCAAAGGTAAGCTATTAATTTTATTGCTTTTCTGACTTTCGTGACCAAACTCCTTGGCTGCTAGCTGTTTGTAATGTTTTGTCTGCTGAGAGAGATGTCCTTACATAAACGCTTGTTATGCTTTCGCCGAAAAGCTTTTTTGAAATCTGACACACCAGGTGGATGAACTTCTTATGGCTGCCATCCCATTAACGGGATAATTGTCATCAACAACCGCTGAATTGCATAGCGCCACATTTACCTTTACATTTAAGTCATTTAGCAGACGCTCTTATCCAGGCGACTCCGGGATGCTGGCCTTCTAGGCAGAGTTGCAAAGAAAAAGCCATATCTCATCTTGGCCAATAAATAGAGAAGATTAAGATGAGCAAAAGAACACAAACAATGGACAGAGGAACTCTGCCTAGAAGGCCAGCATTCCGGAGTCGCCTCTTCACTGTTGACGTTGAGACTGGTGTTTGCGGGTACCATTTAATGAAGCTGCCACTTGAGGACTTGTGAGGTGTCTGTTTCTCAACTAGGCACTCTAATGTACTTGTCCTTTTACTCAGTTGTGCACTAGGTCTCTACACTCTTGGAATTAGTGGTGAGGAACCCTGGACTGGAGGTGTGGTTTGGGAGGGTCATGGCTTTCAGAAATATATTTTTAGGACTCTTGTGGGAGTAAATATCATTCCTGTTAATCTGTTATTTTTTATTTTTTTATTTAACCTTTATTTAACTAGGCAAGTCAGTAACGAACAAATTCTTATTTACAATGACGGCCTACCAAAAGACAAAAGGCCTCCTGCGGGGACAGGGGCTGGGATTAAACATGAAATATTGGACAAAGCACATATCACGACAAGAGAGACAGCACGACACTACATAAAGAGAGACCTAAGACAACAGCATAGCGTGGCAGCAACACATGTCAACAAAGCATGGTAGCAACACAACATGACAAAAACATGGTAGCAACACAACATGGCAGTAGCACAACATGGTAGCAGAACAAAACATACAAACATTTTTGGGCACAGACAACAGTACAAAGGGCAAGAAGGTAGAGACAACAATACATCACAATACATCTTGAATGTTCTGTTGTATTGAATTGAGTCTTTAAATGTTCTGTTGTATTGTCATCACATTTAGATTGCACACCGATAGTTTTGTAGCTTCAATGAGTCTTACATACGTGTATGAGTTCATCAAAAGCCTAAGCAAATCCCAAAGTTGGAATGTTTGCCAATTTTTAACTATACGTAATCAGCAAAGGAAACATGACTTATATTATATTAGAATATGTAATATGCATAAATATTCAAGGAAATGTGACATGTTCTGTCTACAAACTTAAAATGATGAACAAGAATGACATTTACTGTAACGGATGGCCCAAAATATCTTTCTCAAAGCCACGCTTCCAATCTTCTGATAGGCTGCCACCTCTACGATATATTATTAAAAACGTTTAAAATGGAACCCCTCCCATCAGGTAAAGGTTCCGCTTTGAACCTTAATACAAGGGTTCAGAGGGGTTCATCAAGGAACCTATTGAACTTGAAAGGTTCCTCCTGTGTAGCAATTTATTAAACCCCCAAAGGTTCTTCCAGGCTCCTTTACTTCTAAGAATGTACTTAAAACTGTTACTCGTTGCTTTTCATGGGCGTTGAAGACTACAAAAGGATGATAATCTGTCCTGTACATATTAGTTACTCTCACACCCTGTCATCACAGTGCTTTTCTCAGGCAGTGTTTTCTCTTTACATCAAAGCAAATAGTTCAGCGAGAGAGCTTTCGAACAAGAGTGTTATTAGTGATGGGAATATAGTGGCTGATTTCCAAATTGGGCTACAGCTAACAGGCAGAAAGTCCCTCCCTCTCTGTCTGTGTTGGGTTCAGCGGTCCGCACCTCTGCTTTTTTATTGTGTCTCTGATGCTGCCTCCCCTCCCACCACACTTCATTAGACCTCCTCTGATACTTAAACATGAAGCTCACAAACAACAAGCATCTAAAACACAACAGGACCCCAGGAGGGGCCGTCTGAAGTGCCTGTCCAAAACGCCTGGATCAATATGCCCAAATAGGGATCACATATTTGGATTTGCTGCGGTTGTTTTGTTGTTCACTGTGGTTCTTTGTTTTCTTTCTCTGTAGACAAGGGTTCTGTGTTATATTTGTGTTTTCTGAAAGCACTCAGTGCCGATAACTTGGAGCAACTGAGAAATATTGCCTGGTTTAAAGTGGGCTTTTGAAAGGAGAACACAATGCAAAAACAAACAAATACGTTTACAGGTTGGCGGCAGGCGGCTAAAGTGGACAAAGGTCGAGGGTCAGCCCATAGGGAGGGCTGGAAAGGAATCCAGGTGTTTCAAGGTTAATGGCTGCGTGAAACAAAATGGATTCAATGTCGACGGCGGGTTGACAGGTGATTTGACTTGAGTGAGTGCGGACCATCAATCTCAGGCTTGCTTCTTTGACTCTCTCCCTGGCGCTGGTATCTAGGGGGCGTCAGGTGCTGTGACCTGCAGAGGCCTCTGGACGCCTCCATGCTGTCAGGCCCAAACCCCCAAAGTATTTGGAATCGCTCTGGATAGAGAAACAAATAACTAACATCACTTCAATCTCTGGTCGAGATAAAACTAGATCTGACAAAACATCAATTGTGAATCTACAATATCAATCTAAAAAAGAAAGTTCTTTGCCTACATTGAGAAAACACAATAGTAGCAGTCTTGGCAGATTGTTGTTGCTGTTGTTGATGATGATTTCTTTAAGAAGAAAGCCTCTTTCCAGTGTTTGATGTCACTGAAGGGCTAAAGGACTGCTAGCTGACTAGCTGTCTTACTCCAGGGACACTACTAAATGTAAACTGTCAACTACAAGTTTCCCGATGAAGATTAAAGGTTTGCAGAACACTTTATTTTAACATAATCTATGGGCCAGTTGCTCAATGGAGATTCTCCATCGAAAGGGCTTTAGTTCTGGAATAGGCCCTGGGTTCTAATGTAACTCGATGTAATGAATAACGTAATTACACAATAACCACAGACTTGTGATTAAATAGCCGATTCCGTAGAGGTTACACAACTGTTATCTGAAATGCAAATTCAATGAGACTAGACTGTATTGGAGCTACTTAATCTAAAGTGTCTGACCCAACATTGTTCCAACAAGTACAGCGAGATAGCATGTTTGATTAATGTGCACTAACGTTTGTTGTTAATTCACACTGTGGGTATTGTTTTATTGATTACTTTAATCCAGCGTTTCCCAAACTCGGTCCTGGGGACCCCAAGGGGTGCATGTTTAGTTTTTTTCCCCCTAACACTATACAGCTGATTCAAATAATCAAGGCTTGATGATGAGTTCTTTATTTGAATCAACTGTGTAGCGCCAGGGGGAAAAACAAAAACGTGCACCCCTTTGGGTCCCCAGGACCGAGTTTGGGAAAAGCTGCTTTCATCAAAATGCACAATTTCAAAGTGGTAGAGGGTTGTTCTGTCTTGCCAAGTACACCCAGTACTTATTGGGCCCTGATATGTTATAGAGATAAAGCTTTACTGTGTCACTCAAAAGATAATGGGGTACATTTTCCACTTCTCATCTAACACACACTGTGCTGGCCAATCAGTAGCATTAATTCATCAATTAACTATCAGGGAGAAAATACATGGTACTGTTGTATTTTGGTCTTTGGAAGCAGGACTTAAATAGCTGTATAAGTTATAATTGAATGATTTTGACAGAATCCTTATATGTATTTGTTACAACTTACATTGCGTGTGTGTGCATGTGTGTGTTTTAAAACAATGATCTACACTCTGATCTAATATTGGAGTCTTCCTACATAACCAGCTCTCCCCTCATTCTCCTCTGAGCCTTAAAAGGTTCCCTAGAGGGCTGTGCTTCTTGTTTAAACCTGACACCATTTCCTTGTTACAATGCCTGGGAGGCCACGCTTGTATGCCCAAAAGCAAATATTTCCTTTTCGGATCGCAGCCAATCGCTTCAACCATCCCCACCCACTCCTATTTGAATATATTACAAGTATATTAAGTTTACTTAAATATACTACAAATTCAAATAACATACTTCAAATATGAGATGTTCTTTTCTAGTATACCTGAAGTGTACTATAAATATACTATCATTACACTTCAACACACTTAATAACAGTGTACTTCAGTGGAGGCTGCGGAGTGGAGGACCGCTCATAATAATGACTGGAACAGAGCAAATGGAATCGCATCAAACACATAGCAACCATATGTTTAATTTATTTGATACCATTCCAACAATACCGCTCCAGGCATTACCACGAGCCCGTCCTCCACAATTATGGTGCCACCAACCTCCTGTGGTATACTTTATATTCAATGTTTTTTCAGTCTTATAGTGTACTATACATATACTATCATCAACCTTCAATATATTTATTAAAAGTGTACTTTTAATGAATTGTTTTTCCTTTTTTAAGTATACTATATGTTCACTATCATTGCAATTAAACACACTCATTTCAATTGTACTTCAATTTCCTAAGCTTTCATTGTAATTTAGTATATTCATTCAAAATACACTTGGAGTTGTTTTTAAGTTTAAGCAAATATCTATTTTTTATGCCACTCTGCTTGTGAGTGATCAATTACACGATAAGTGTTAGTGCCAATAATGAGTTCTGAAGTACTTCCTGAATTCCTGCTCAGAAGAGTGCATAGAAAGTTGATAATGATTGTTTGTTCGACATAAGGGAACATGCACAGCTGAGTAGCATGCTTCCTGAGAGTATACTTTTTCATACCTCAAGAAAATACACTTATGTACTTACTTTCAAAAAATATATTTAACTCTGTCCACAAAATATATTTAAAGTATACTTTCAAAAACGCATTTAAATAAATAGCTTATTACCCAGTATCTGCAGCTAAAGTTTTGATTGATAATATAATGTTGTTCTTCGTATTTTGCTTCGTCAAATGTTTTGATGTTCATTATCCAACTGAATAATGTTGTACTTTTAATTACACATTACATATTACACATAAAATGTGTTTTTATGTTGATTTATCACCGTAATGTGAACAACTAAAGTGTGAAATGCCGCTGGTGCAAAATTCTAAAAAAGGTTACTTGTAAATTGTTGCTCCAGCCGCAACTGCTATGTAAATAGCGTGTTAACATTGGCTGAGAAGATGCCTTGGTCAATCAAGTTAACCTTTACATGGCTAATTACAATAGCTAATCTGGTTATTGAGTATTTGTGAAAGTATACTTGAAACACATTATAAATAAACTTTATTTGTAAAGAAAATACAGGAATTATAATTAAAATTGTTATGCAGGTGAGTGAGGACCCAAAAGCGACTTAACAGAAACAGAGTTTATTCAAGTCCAAACAGAAAATAACAAATCCTGAATCCTTAACAGGAAATGTCCAAACGGGGAATAACTGAAATCCTCTAGTCTGTAGAGGGGAATAACAGGATAAGCAACCACAGACTGCAGGTCGCTTCGGGTAGGCGCAGGCCGTAGCTGACAGAGACACCTGCTCACACGCAGCATCTGATGAAGGCAAAAACACGACAGGACGGAACAAGAACACAGCACAGCAAACAAGGATCCGACAAGGACAGAAGCAGAAACGAAGAGAGAAATAGAGACTTAATCAGAGGGCAAAATAGGGGACAGGTGTGAAAGAGTAAATGAGGTCGTTAGGAGAATGAGGAACAGCTGGGAGCAGGAATGGAACGATAGAGAGAGAGAGGGAAAGAGAGAGAGGGAAAGAAACCTAATAAGACCAGCAGGGGGAAACGAATAGAAGAGAAAGCACAGGGACAAGACATGACAATATATGACAAAACATGACATCAAATACCATTTTAGTATACTTCTAATTTATGAGAAATATACATAAAATGTACTTAAGGTGTATTCAAAGTCTATTTGTTTGCTCTTTTTATCTAATATAATTAGAACATACTTTAGAACAAAAAAATAGTTCGAATTGAGCTAATTTCATATGTATTTAATATACTTAAATGCTAATAAAATAAAAAATACAATTGACATTAAATGCATTAAATGTATTTAAAACTGTTACAAATGAGATAATTTTAAATATACTTAAGTATATGTATCACAAATATATTTCAATATATACTGAACAAAAATATTTACGCAACGTGTAAAGTGTTGGTCACATGTTTCATGAGCTGCAATAAAAGATCCCAGAAATCCTACATACACACAAAAAGCTTTTTAATAATTATACACATTTGTTTACATCCCTGTTAGTGAGCATTTCTTATTTGCCAAGATAATCCATCCACCTGACAGGTGTGGCATATCAAGAAGCTAATTAAACAGCATGATTATTACACAGGTGCACCTTGTGCTGGGGACAATAAAGAGCCACTCTAAAAAGTGCAGTTTTGTAACACAGCACGATGCCACAGATCTGAGAAAAACGCATTCTGATTGGCTGGGCCCTGGCTTCCCAGTGGGTGAGCCTGGCTCCCAAGTGGGTAGGCCTATGCCCTCCCAGGCCCACAGATGGCTGCGCCCCTGCCTTGTCATGTGAAATCCATAGATTAGGGCCTAATTAATTAATTTATATTGACTGATTCCTTATATGAACTGTAACTCAGTAAAATCCTTGAAATTGTTGCATGTTGCTTTTATATTTTGTTCAGTATTTAAAAAAATAAAATAATATATATATATATAATGAAGTATAATTTAAGTATATTTAAAAAATACAAAATATCCAGCTTGGGTTAACCCACCCCGACACTGCAAGGGAACCATTCGTCACAAAGTAATTATAGAATTATCGATTGGCAAGCAATTAACACTTTTTTCACTCCCCCCCATTTCCCCATCTTTTAATTTGCAGTCTGAACAGCAAGAAGAAAAAAGCTTTTGGAGTAACACATTTAATCCCCTTGGCTCGTCCTTACGTTCTTCAGATTAATGGAGGGTCAGGGACAAAAGGCTTATTTTTTTCTTCTTCTCTCACTCCCCTCTCTTCCTCTGTTCCTTCTTGCCTACAACTCTATCTCTAGTAGCAGTCCGGAGGCTGCTTAGAATACAGCTGCACACCCCACTCTGGCACCTATCGCTGTCCATGCCGTAGAAACACAATAGATAGAATGGATATATGCCCTTCTGTGCCCCACCATTACTGACATAGTGGCCAGATTGAATTGATGCATTGTTGTGCTCATTGTGGCTAATGGGGCAACGGTATGGTAGCTAGCAAACTGTAAAAATAGAGACAAATGATGACTGACAACATTGGTTGCCTTGACATTGTAATTTTTGTACAGACATCTATTAAATTCAGTATTTACATTTACATTTAAGTCATTTAGCAGACGCTCTTATCCAGAGCGACTTGTGTCTACCATTGTAAAGGCCATGATACACAGATAAAAATGACACATACATTGATACATATGATATACAGTAGAATAAAGGTGGTGGAACCTCTGCTTTCAAATAACCACAACTGCACCCAAATAGCACCCTATTGCCTACAGGCCATAGCCCATAGGGCTCTGGTCAAAACTTGTGCAATATAGGGGATAGGGTGCCATTTGGGACACAGGCCCACATATCAGGCTATCCTTATCAGGAGAATATTCATGCATGGTCTATGCAAAGTAAATCCAGGGTGAAGAAAAGGTCCATTGGAGCCCAACTAATCCTGAATCCCTTTTAATGCGTGTCACTTCACAGTCTGCTGAATGTGTGGTCACTTTTTACAATCACTCTAGCAGAACCAGTCACCTAAATCAGACTTAATGCTAAAAGGAGACTGACCCAGGGAACATATGGAACCTGAATGGACCCGGCATAAAATAAACAATACACGTTGCCAGGTTGCCATACGGTTCTGAAATAGTATTAGTATAGTATGACATGGTCCTGAAGTTGGTACATCATCAAGTTTCAGTGCTTAGATTTAATCTGACATACTATTGTGTTACCTGGTAAAAAAGAATGCATTAATTCAGCCCAATTGGGTACCCAACCTGGTACCAAAGATGATCTTATCCTATCTGCTTCTCAATTCTCACGTGTTGCATTGATGCCAATCAAACTTGACAAAGAAAAATCTATTTTTCTTCCCTCTGTCCCTGTTTTACAGAGGCCAGCAGATAGACAGACAGTTGTGGCCCAGATGGACCTACAGACGACCAGCCTAAGCCCCACAAACTCAGGCTGCTGGTATATGTCAACAGAGAAATCGATGTCATGGAACATCACCGTGGTAGCATATGGCCAGGGCAGAGAAAGTTGATTTCCCTTCTGGTGAGTTGTATAACTTGTCTTCTCTCCGATTTCACAATCTCTCTGTGTCTTTTGTCTCAAAAGATATTCACTGTGAATACATAATTAAGAAATGTGTAATATGTAAATGTGAGGTAGTGCCCACTTATAATTTAGGTGACTTGTTGAGAGGATTAGGAAAGTTTTATGATAAGCAAACTAAGAAACACTACAGGAGAATACCGCATGTACTTTAATTCATGAGGACTAGGCGATTACCATAAATGACAAAGTACTACATTTCATTGCAAATGATAGATAAGACAATACAAAGTGATATAGAACATTCCTGTATCATAAGCAAGGGTCCATGGGTAGAGTCCTGAAAAATCGAAAATATCAAAAAGTTGATAGTGAAAATTCCTAGTTTGACCGAGTTATTCCAAACTGGTTTAGTGAAAAGAACACCAGAATGAACTTGAGTATCTCCATCTCTAATAGCTCCTTGTTATTTTAGGAGTAATGCCAGCTGCTCTTCTGATGCCTCTCGTGAATTATGCATGATGGAGAAGACTTTTTTGGATTATTTGTTTCAGAGCTTTTCTCTTCTGTTTTTCCTCCCAAAATAATGTGATTACCTTCCCAAAACAAACAATTAGAGGCTGCTGGCTGTCGTTCACCAATGATTTATTCACAAATGTCTGTGGGTCCCACTCCAGGAGTGCAAGTCATTTCAGATGACAGGGACTATAGCTACAACATCGCTGTAGCTCAGTTCAGGAAAGGTCAGAGAGGGTAGCCTAGTTGTTATTTATAAAAATGATGATGATAACGATGATGATGATATTGACCAAAATGATGAAGGATAATTACAATGGTCATGATGTTCTTCAAATTGATGATGATGATGGATGATGATGATGATGATGATAATGAAGAGGCACAAGGACAGAGGTGAATACAGGTAAAAGACAGCTGAGCTTAGAATGCTTCTCTCAAACCACACCGACACACCACGCAATCTGATGATCAAGACAAGGCTACAGTTTGCTCCTGTGATCGGCCTCACTTTGACAGCCACTTAAAGAGCTATTTGAGGGCAGCGATTATCCCTCCTCTTTCATGGTGTATAGTTAATCAATACCTCCCCACAGGACGTTATGCAAGCACATACAGCAATATGGCTTTATGAAAGATGCTGCCTTATTGACCTGGTTTCCCTCCCTGTAGCCATTCTCATTTTCTCCAAGATAAGCAACCACAGGAGAGAAACATTGGGTG
The DNA here is from genome assembly GCF_021184085.1 of Oncorhynchus gorbuscha. Taxonomy (NCBI): domain Eukaryota; kingdom Metazoa; phylum Chordata; class Actinopteri; order Salmoniformes; family Salmonidae; genus Oncorhynchus; species Oncorhynchus gorbuscha. The sequence continues at coordinate 40,717,010 of NC_060190.1, read as the reverse complement.
CGTCTGAAATGGCACCCTATTCCCTATGTAGTGCCCTGGGCTCTGGTGAAAAGTAATGAGCTACATAGGGAATAGGTTATACTTTTAGACACAACCACCATTTTGGCCCTGTGGTCAAGACGAGTGAAGCATACAGCGGTAGTCTAGTCTAGTTCTGCCAGCACAAAGTACTCTCTGTGCAAACACCACAACAAAGGCTTGGGCTGACTTACGGGAAACCTTTTCACAATATAAAATACTTAGTCAAGCTATTTTCTTCCTGTGAACTAAAGTGAAAGCATAGGTCATGTAAGGTGCCCTGTTTGAATCCTAGTTCGCAAATAGTGTTTACTAAACAATAAAATACAGGTACTTTCACAGTTTCAAAGAAGAAACACCATGTCTACCATAATGGCAGGAACACATTTTGATCAAACTGGGTCCTCCTCAAGCAGGGGGAATACTATTTTTCAACCTTCAGACTGCCTTCCTTTGTTTTTCTGTAACCAGGAACAACAGTAACAGTAACCAGAAAAACAGGCCTTGGTGGACTGGGGACATTATGGATGGCAACAGGGTGATGAAGGGGCAAGGGGGCTGAACCGGCAGGCAGGAGGGCCACTGTGGTGGTTCCGCTCCAGGCAGACCTGGTCCTGAGAGTGCAGGCCGGTCCCCTCCCTCTCACTCTTCTTCCAACTCCTCATTTTCCACATGATTAGCCTGCCACCTGTCCTCCGGCTGGCCCCTGGCCCCCGGGCACCCCGCGACACGCCACCATTTAGCACAAGCAAGTTTCTCGCAGAGTCACGCCAACTCCAAAGAAGGACTTGACAGGGGGAATGAGTTCAGACAGAAAAACGTTTCTGCGAAGTTGCAGGAGTGCCACTGCAGTCTGTTCGTTCTATCATGCCAAGTCCTTGTCATTCATTGTCATGCCAAACAATGACTTGACAATGAGCAATGCTATTGGCAAGAGCACAAACAGATCCGGGGCCAATAGGCAATCAGATTTACATATCAAACTACAACAATCAAATGGGACACGCTGCATGTCTAATCAAATACACACTGGATGTTTGATGTAACTTATACTGTTCATTTATCTACATTTTGGCCGGGATTTCATTAGAAACCACGCTATAGCGCGATTGACATTTAGAGGTAATTTCCAGTTGAACGTAAATAAGCAGCGTTTACCTTGAATGCGATCTCCGCAAACACGGTAACATACATTACATGACTAAAAGTATGTGGACATCTGCTCGTCGAACATCTCATTCCAAAATCATGGGCATTAATATGGAGTTGGTCCACCCTTTGCACTCTTCTGGGAAGGCTTTCCACCACATTCAGCCAAAAGAGCATTAGTGAGGTCGGGCACTGATGTTGGGCGAGTAGGCCTGGCTAGCAGTCGGTGTTCCAATTCATCCCAAAGGTGTTCGATGGGGTGGAAGTCAGGGCTCTGTGCAGGCCAGTCAAGTTCTTCCACATCAATCTTGACAAATCATTTCTGTATGGACCTCGCTTTGTGCACGGGGGCATTGTCATGCTGGAACAGGAAAGGGCCTTCCCCAAACTGTTGCCACAAAGTTGGAAGCACAAAATCATCTAGAATGTCATTGTATGATGTAGCGTTAAGATTTCCCTTCACTGGAACTAAGGAGACTAAACCTTAAAAACAGCCCCAGACCATTATTCCTCCTCCACCAAACTTTACAGTTGGCACTATGCATTCGGGCAGGTAGTGTTTTTCCTGGCATCTGCCAAATCCAGATTCATCTGTAGGACTGCCAGATGGTGAAGCGTGATTCATCTCTCCAGAGAACGTGTTTCCACTGCTCCAGAGTCCAATAGAGGCGAGCTTTACACCACTTCAGCCGATGCTTGGCATTGCACACGGTTTGTGTGATGCTGCTCGGCCATGGAAACCCATTTCATGAAGCTTTTGACAAACAGTTCTTGTGCTGAACTCGGTAGTGAATGTTGCACCCAAGGACATACAATTTTTACGCGCTATGCACTTCAGCACTTAGTGGTCCCGTTCTGTGAGCTTGTGAGGCCTACCACCTCGAGGCTGAGCACTTGTTTCTCCTAGACGTTTCCACTTCATAATGATAGCACTTACAGTTGACCGGGGTAGCTCTAGCAGGGCAGGAATTTGATGAACTGACTTGTTGGAAAGGTGGAATCCTATGACGGTGCCATTCTACTGCCAAAGTTTGTCTATGGAGATTGCATGGCTGTGTGCTCGATTGTATACACCTGTCAGCAACATGTGTGGCTGAAATTGCCAAATCCACTAATTTGAAAGGGTGTCCACATACTTTTGTATATATATATATCTAAAATGCAGCTTTCAAAGGTATACTCATATATGAGTATAGCTTTGAAAGCTGCATTTTCTACTAACTTGATCGTATTGAATCCCGTCCTTTATCCACCTGCGTCAAATGTACCTGGGTATACATGATTTGATTTGATTTGATTTGAAAGCCTGGTCTTACTTTGGAGAAAATGCAACATTCTATGACGGTTTATTTGAACAACACATGAGTTGAAAACTATTGTAGCAAGAAGGTCTTGACACAACTGATGGGTCCAAGAGGGCTATTCAGTTCATTACTCTTGGAACTTTTAGTTGAGAGTAGAGTATGCTATCAAGGAGAGGGAAGCTATTACACGGTCTATCGACTCTCTGAAAGTTTCATTTACAGTGTGGCGTCCTTTTTTTTTGGTGTAGAGCACTTAAGGGAAGATTAACACGTTGTCCACAAACTGAGAACAATGATCACAGGATTGCAATTAAAATATTTGGTCATTAAAAAGCCCTGTTAGTACAGCAATGTAATCAGAGTCATGGGTAAAACCCTCTTTGCTGCCCTGGTAGAGGAGCTGGAAGCAGAGATGTAGTTACAAACTGTGCCAAGGGAGGGCGATGTCTGCCACAGAATGACTATTTCATCTATACTCCTCACCTTTGGATGTGAGTCTCGATGCTCTCTCTCTGGATAGGAATGGAGCATCACATAGCTCACTTGCTGCTGGAGATGAATAAACCTGTACTTTGAATGCCTTTCAGCTGATTGTCGTGGTCAAGAAATAGTACACAGATGTATTTGCAGGGATTTGAGTGTGGGTAAAATATTTAAAATACAAACATTTTTATTGAAATGGATTTATGCTAGTAAAATGCTTATGCTAGTCAGTAAAAATGTACATGCTTTCCAAGAACTGCAGTTCAATAGTTATGCATGGTGGTGTGACTATGTGACCCCCCCACCGCTCACAAAAAAATAGAATTCATGTCTCCTTACCAACTCTTTATTCTAAGTCCCTGTGACTAAAATAAGTGTCCGTCAGGTCATATTAAAGGGTATTCCAGTACACTAGCATAGTTTGATTCCGTGTTTCTGCCCTGAATCCATTTTCCACCTGTTTGAGCCGGTGTTCCAATTCAAAGTGAAGTGGCGCGACACAGCGCATTATCCCACAACAACTTGACCTGCCATCCACCGCCGCTGGTGCGCCTCTGCGTGGTCAGAGGCGATGGAGACAGGCCATGACCTCTGCCAGCCCCTCGACTGATGTTGGTGGCTTACGACATGTGAGAGGAGAGGAAAGAGAAAAAGAACTGTGTTCCTGTAAATGGAGATGAGGGAGCTACGTTCCCGTCATTGAATATCACGTAAGAATGTCACGCCTTGATCCTATGTTGCTCTGGACGATGTCAATCCTGGATCCAATAATAAGGCCTGAATATGCATTATTCTCAGAGTGTCGTGGTGTGTTTATGGTGTGAGGAGCCCGGCAGGCGGCACGCTGCGTGGCGGTTAACCTGCCGGAACGCTAATAAAGGAGAGTTAGGGATGAATGAATGAGTGTGCAGCATGAATTCCCGCTCGGCAGTCAATAGTGGAGGGGAGAAACCAAATGTAGAGAGTGGGGGGGCATGCATTATTAACAGAGGAGCGAGCACTGGTGGGTGTGGGTGGAGGGTGTTAGCGTTGACAGAGGCAGAGCGGGGAAAGAGAAGCTGAGCATGCCAGCACTGCGTGTGGGGGTGCCATCCGACGTGCGTGACTACCTCGGTCGTGACTATCCTCGTCGTGACCATCGTTTAGGAGCATGGCACATTTCAGCGCGTGAGCGAGTATGAGTGTATATGCAATGCACACAGTACATGCTAACTTGGCGAGTGTATAAGAGCAAGCTGGTTTGGTGGAGGAGACAGGCACTTGCACAGATGGGGTTCTATCGGTGCTGGATCACCTGCCCTTTTTGCCCTCGTATGAAAAAAGTGCCCTTTTGATTGGTGGCTTCTTTATTTCTTGCAACTTTAAAGGTAACGAATTGCACATCAATGTAGACCCTTTGTTCACGTTGAGCACCTGCCCCACCAAAGGTCTGTGCACTGCCCTGGGGGAAGTTTAGAATGGTGTACATTTGAGAGCATTTGTCAAAGTGTGTTACGCCACATACGCCACACACACTACAGTATACGCTCACGTTGGTGAGTGTGTGAGCGCGAACGGGTATGGTGAAGGGAAGAAAGGAAAAGAGAAAGAAAGAGATGCAGCCGGGGAAAGTTTTTCAAGTCGCCGTCCCTCCTCAATTTGCATGCCTAATGAAGCTGAGCGAGAGTTAATAGAGGGTGTAATGACTTCTGACTGGCCGCGCTCCGACTGGGAGGGCCGAGACGAGAGGAGAGCTGCATGCCGGGAAGGGGCAGGGCTGCAGAGGAATATGGGGTTAACATGTTATAAACAAGCCCTTTATTTCGGTAATAGAATCGTATAGTCTTTTTTGATTCTGTAGGCCTACAAAACATCAGGTAGACAGCCCTCACAGGTAGACTGCCATCACAGGTAGACTGCCCTCACAGGTCGAGTGAGGGATGGGCAGTAGTTAGTTAGTACTGCATTCACTGCATGCACATTTCTGTGGCGGATTTGATTGGTTAAAAGACTGAAACGATTCTTCCCTGAGCAAGATACAAGAAGATTGCACTGTGCCGCCATGACACTCACCTTATCACCCCATCTGCAACCTTTACAAACAATCCCTCTTTTCAAAATATTGCCTTGGTATCTTCTCGTAATGTTTTATCGTATACATTTCACGAAATTGCATGACCTACAGACAGAGAATTTATCTGAAATTGCCCATGAATGCAGGTCTGTTCTTGCTTTTATCCAGTTGTTTCATTGTCTTGTAGTATGATGTGATGTGCCGTTTGTAGCAGCTGTCCATGCAAACCGACATGGAGATGAGTGTGAGGAGCGTGCCCATGCATGCACGCACTCACACACACCTCCTGAGGCCCCTTCAGAATTCATCTCATTGGATATGGGCAACACAGATACACACCACACACACCTCCTTTCCTAGTTTTACTGAGATGGTTACACAGTAAGACCACTCATATATAGAAATGTTCCCCAAAATACAGGTTAGTATACTACTCTATAGTACCCTATGTATCTCTCCTTCCTTCTTCTGTAAATCTACTCTACTTCCCCCTCTCACTCCAGTCCGAACTGATATGTTTTCAGAGCTTCTTTTTGGCATGGGGCACAGAGAGCTGTGTTGGCATCGCCCACACTGTGGCCCTGGTGCCAACACTTCTGTCGGCTACTGGAGCCCTCAGCCCTCATTCTGATGATGGCCACAGATGTAGTGTTGCTGCCCAGAACGGCTCCTCCAGGTGTTGCTTCATAGCCTGGTGTCACTCTGAGCCGACTCCATCTGCCATACTGGGCTGGCGCGAACCGCTCTCTTCATCTCTCTTTCCGATCATCTTCTCTCTCTCTCTCTCTCTCTCTCTCTCTCTCTCTCTCTCTCTCTCTCTCTCTCTCTCTCTCTCTCTCTCTCTCTCTCTCTCTCTCTCTCTCTCTCTCTCTCTCTCTCTCTCTCTCTCTCTCTCTCTCTCTCTCTCTCTCTCTCTCTCTCTCCATCCATCCCTCCAATCCTTCCCACTGGCATCAAACATGGTGCAATGCTTCAGCTACAATCATCTATGTGGAAGAAGTGTGTAGAGTGTCACATTCAATAGAAAAATAGTTACACAATGATACGTTGTGAATAAGGGCGCAAAGAACATAACGGCACAGTGAAAATACATAGATGGTGCCCTCTCTAAAACTGCAGCCCTTTACACTCGTGCCCGTCCGTATACAGGTTCAAAATGGCAGATTTGGGCACTGATAAGCACCTCGATTGGAGTGTAGGGGCTGTAAAGTAGCATGCTATACATAACGTCAGCGCTCAGGCTCTGCGCTTCACAGCGCTTTGTGGGTTTTGACTGACAGAAGTTCTGAACTTGAACATTGCCCAGACAAGAATTTGCCCACATCCCTCCCGGTAATTGGGCAACTTTACCATTTCTTCTGTTGTCTGATCGAGGGACATTATGTAAATTAAGATGAATGTTTATTTTGAAAGATGAGACATTGAGGATTGGAATAAATAACGTTTTGATGTCATACAAGCAAGCCAAACACCCCGTGAGTCCAAATGTGAACTTCACATTTCCGAATCATAAAACTCACTTCATATACAGTGTCAACGTTCATGATCCCTATGTTTTAATGTACAGTTACGAGATGACATGGAGTCATACCCTGGGTTGTTCTGAACAGAATGAGCCTATGTTTGTTTATCGTGAAGACAATTTGCTGCAGCACCCTCACCTGAATGCGTTCATGACTCATTTCTATGCGCACCAAAATGACGATCTGTTCCTCTGAATTGCCTTGTGAAAGCCAAACAGTATACGATCGTGTTTTATAACTTATCTAGTCATGTCGGCATAAGAACAAGCTTTGAAATGATGCCCACCTGACCCAGATTGTGATTTCTGATGGATCGTTTTTGGATTGCATAAACAACAACAGTAATTGTGTGATTGTGGGGATGCAGGGTTTTTTATTTGAAATGAAACAACTACAACTTCACTTCGCTCTAGTTCCTCAATGGCAACAGTTAGGAGAGTTCTAAGCACCTCACAGTTGAAGACTCTACTTAAAAATAGTCATAAAAGTGCATTGAAATTGCCGAGGAACTATGCACACTTTGGAGAGGTGTATGGCCACTTAAAGACACCAGTTTTAGCAGAGGCGTGGACTTGAGTCACATTCTTGATACTAGATAGAAAATAAAGTAACTCGAGACTTGACTTGGGACTCAACTTCGACTTGAGACAGAAGACTTCCAATTATCTGGCTAGGTTTGGTAATGTTTTGAACACTGTGGACTAGGCTACTCTCAATGCAGCCAGAGATAGTATCGCACTTGCAATTGGGTGCAGTGCAAACGTCAAACTGCAGGGTAAGAGGATTTCCATAAATATGCAGCTCTCCAAAAAATTGGTGATCAAGAATATGAACAGTTTACTTATCAAGCTCACCAGCAATGAGGCGTCAAGCAACAATTATTAGTGTAGGCCTTGAAATTGGTTGTTTACTTACAGTATGAAGCTTCCATTTGGAATTTGTTGTTAAAATGAGTTATTACTTAATCAAAATGTGTTGTAGATTAAACAATTCATAGGGCTGTCTGGTTTCCTCAATAAATAGACAAAGTTTTGTAGTTGAACAAGTAATTGCATGTAGGTCTATAGATTTTTTTTACTTGTCTTGAGACTTGACATGAAAAAATGTATAACTTGACATGATTTGCTCTTAGAATGGACGACTTGGATGTGACTCGAGACTCCATCCGTTTTACTTGAGACGTTATTAGTGCGTCTGCAACACAGGAGGTTGGTGGCACCTTAATTGGGAAGGATAGGCTCGTGGTAATGGCTGAAGCGGAAATAAGTGGGATGGAATCAAATACACCAAACACATGGTTTCCATATGTGTCACGCCTGCTCCCGCTCCCACTCTCTGGTGCTCGAGGGCACCAGGCAGCCCATCATTACGCACACCTGTCACCATCGTTACGCGCATCAGCGCTTCATTGGACTCACTTATTGATTTCCTCCCCGATATCTGTCTATTCCTCAGTGACGTTGGGTCCGGGTCCGGGTGCCGCTGCCAAAGGAACTGGGGGTGCCTCAGCTGGCTCATCAGGCATCCATGCCTTAGCTGGCTCGAGAGGTTTTCTTGTGTCGGTTGGCTCGGCAGGCTCCCATCCCACGTCATACCTCAGCCGACTTGTCAGGCTCCCACGCCTCAGCTGGCTCGTCAGGCTCCCATGCTTCAGGCGGCTTGTCTGGTTTCCACGCCTCAGCCGGCTTGTCGGGCTCCCACTCATCAGCCGACTCGTCGGACCTCCACGCCTCTGTCGGCTCTTTCGGTCCTCTGCCGGCTCGTTCGGTCCCCGCCAGGGTCGCCCAGGGTGGAGGCACCCCTGGAGCGGGGGGGGGGGTACTGTTATATTCTTATTAACAAGAAAACATATTCTATTCTTGTTAACAATAAAAGTGACTCCCAAAATGACAGTACTTATTTAACATTCAATTTTACTGGGCAGAAAATAATCTGAATAATAATAAACAAACAGCAAATGCATCCAACTATTGTTTTGAGTCACAAGCTTGATGTAATCATTCCATGCTACAGTATGAAATAGGACCAAGTAGGGGAACTATGTACAAAAGTGCTGTTATTTCTAAACATTTCACCCGATATGAATGAAAATACCGTCAAATTAAACCTGTTATTGTATCATTTCAAGTCCAAAGTTCTGGAGTACAGAGCCAAAACTGCTCCAATACTTTTGGAGCTCACTGTAGGGCAATTCCCACGAGTGTAAAGGGTTAATAAGGTTCTTTACAAAGCACAGAAAAGCTACAGAAATGAAATTAGTTGCCATGTTATATTGTACAGTATAGTTCCAGACACAGCAAACTTTTCCATGAAATCCAGATTCACAATGTTAAGGGGTGGTGAACTGGATGAACTGTTCCTAAAGTAAAACGCCACCAGGGTAGCGTCCCAAATGGCACCCTATTCCCTTTATAGTGTGAAAGTAGTGCACTATAAAGGGAAATAGGATGCAATTTGGGCCGTATTCTAAATCCCCATGTTACCAGAGAACAGCATAGTATACATAGTAAAACAAACAGAAGAGCAGTTCTTAATTATAATTAATCCTGCACTCAGATTCCAGGCGTAACATTGTTTTCTTCCCTGCAGTGCCAACTCTGTGACCTGAGTCACAGTCTATCCCATAATAGTATTGTTCTAACTCTGTGATTCATCATCCCACCAACAGCTAATGTAATAGTGGGGAACTAGTGGCGCTGCAATTAGGTTTGTGTCCAACAGCGGGGGGTGTTGGTCTCCATCACACACCTACATTTTTAATCACTGTCTGTTGTGCAATTTCTTTTAGGTATTAATTTAAAACATTTGACTAACATGGTTTTCTATTTCAGAGAGAGGAAAGGGCAACTTTGCAAACGTGATTAAAGGTGAGTTTTACTCGTTGTTGTTTCATACATATTCATAATGCAGCTTATGCACTTAAGAAAACAAAGACCTGAAGCCACATGCAGAGTGCCTCTGGTAAGGGCTTGGATTGATCTTTCCAACTTATCACATGCTATTCAGCACAGTCATTTTCAGTTTGAACCTGCCACCAGAGCCAACCTTCCCGCAAAGCGGAACAAATGGCAGGGCCCCCAGAAGGCTAAGGCCGGCTCTGTCTGTCTGTTTGTCTGTCAGTCAGTCTATCTGTTGAAGTCTTGGTCTTTTTAGTTGTCTGTCTCTCTGCGTCTTTAAGTGAGTCAGACAGTTTGCTCTATGGCCTTGCTCAGCACTCTCATCTCATGTGATAATGACTTGGGATATATGTGTCCATCTGTCTCTCTCTCATCCGTGGAGTCCGTCACATGAAATTGAAAGGCGCTCCTCAGTCAGTCTTTCTCTGTACCTGACTGTCCCTCTCTTTTTACCTGTCTGTCTGTCTGTCTGTCTGTCTGTCTGTCTGTCTGTCTGTCTGTCTGTCTGTCTGTCTGTCTGTCTGTCTGTCTGTCTGTCTGTCTGTCTGTCTGTCTGTCTGTCTGTCTGTCTGTCTGTCTGTCTGTCTGTCCCCCCGTCTGTCTGTCCGTCCCTCCATCTGTCCTATATGGCCCTGCCTCCCCATGCACGGTGTGGACTGCAGATGAATGGTGCTCTGTCACTCTGGCCACTCTTCAGAGTTCCAGTCGCCCCGTGTGAGGAAAGTGCCAGTCATTAACAGGGGAGGCAGGATGAAAAATGAGTTCATTTACGGGCAAGTCCTGTGAGCCGCATAACATCAGCAACTACCCCCCTCCACCTCCCCTGCTCAGACGTCCAGGACGGGTAGAGTAAGGGAGGAAGGAGGGGTGGAGGAAGGAGAGGGGGGGGCTAAGGAGTTACTCAGCAGATTTTGAGCTGTGCAACAGAGCGGTGGCCTGCCGGCAGTCGCTGGAGGGAGGCGGCCGACGCAGCTGTAGCGAGAGGAAGAGCGAGTGAAAGAAGGAAGGAAGGAAAGGAGGGAGGGGGAGGAAGGGGGTCAGGGCGACAGTTTGAGGTCTCATTAATCAGGTAGGGGAGGCCTGACGCTGCGCCAGGGCTTGACAGGTCGTCTCCACGGAGTTAAGCGTACGCTAGCTCGGAACTCGACACTTAACCCAGCTAAATGCTACCTTGCAACTGAGCACCTCCTTGAGATAAATTCTCAATTCTAGCTCACCATGATGACACTATAGCCGGAGTGCTAAATTATACCTCAGAAATGGCTAATTTGAGCATCCTGGGCTCCATTATCACTCCATATTATCAGTTGGGAAGTGTAATCTAGGTTATTATGTCTCGTCGATGGTTTAAAGTCTTTGCAAGGATCTTTTATCTACTGGTTTATGTGTCCGTGTGAGTGTGTGTGTGCATGTGTGTATGCGTGCAAGAAAGTCTCAATAGCACACATAAATAAATAAAGGAGCTTCTAAAGTAGAGAATAAAAGAACCACGGTGTGATGGTTAGGCTTTGTGTGTGGTGGTGTTCCTCCGTAATGTAATTGTATACATCATAAACGCCACTGAGCGACGTAGTCGGCCGTGGGCCGGCGTGGCGGCAGAAGCCATTAATTAAATCAGAGCCGTTTCCTCTTCCCTCCAACTCCCTGCCTTATTCACTGCGCTCGGGTGGAGAAGACTGAGAAGGGTGGAGGGTAGATTAATGTTGCTCGGTGAGTGTTGAGGAGAGGAGTGGTGGTTAGTCTTCATAACAAATGAGAGAGAGAGAGAGAGCGACGGAGAGAGACAGAGAAAGAGAGAGGGGGAGGGGGTGTGAGAGAGAGAAGGAACAGAGAGAGAGAGAGAGAGAGAGAGAGAGAGAGAGAGAGAGAAAGGCTTGATCCCCCGTCGTGGAACAAACTGTATTTGGAAACAGGTTCTCAGTATCATGCAAGACTTATACTACTTTTTAATAATGCGTTGGAGTTCTGTGATATTCTGTTTGTTTGCAGTCTTCCTCTCACCCAGAGAAGTCTGAAAAACAACTTTTATCATATTCAAATGTAAAACAGAGTTACAGAGAAGATTGCGACAGTATATATGGATATAGGGGATGTTGAGTGACTACATTTTTTCGCAGTGTTTAAGAAAGACGTTCATTACCCTCCTTTACTTTCTTAAAAATAATTTACGGCAATTATCAGAAGTTGCAATTAGATACTTCTACAGCCCCCATGTGCTCTTTCACATATTCTGACATGCATGTTTGTGCGTCAGTGTCATTATGGCATAGCAGTATAGGATGCTGTAAGTCCTAATATGGAGACCATATTTATGACAAAAATACCATATGTTCTGATATGGACACTGTATGTAGGCTGTGACAAACACCCATTTCCCCTGCCTTCAGAATGAGTGTTTCTTCCTTCAGAAACCAATAGCCTCTATTCCTTTTCCAGTAATGACCGACAGTGTTTATGACTGAATTTCCCCCCAGGCTCTCCAGTTAGATGCTCTTGATTTCCATCCAGCTCTATTTAATTTCAGGCTTCAATTGGAAGTACACATTAAAAGTTAATGGGAAGTTAGGTATTGATTAAAAGATAAATAACACGCATAACCATAGAGTCATGCTTTGATTTTCATTTACCTTTCATTATTTTCCATCTCTCTTTATTGCACCTTCCTGTTTCATTCTACTACTCTCATCATTACCCCATCGGTCTGTTTCCCTCTTCATCTCTCTTCTTCATCGCTTCCAATCTCTACCCTCATCTATCCATGTATCTCTCTATCTCCCTCTCCTTCTTCTATTGTATTGTTTTCCTAATCTGTCAATGTACATTATCTTGTTGTACCTTCCTATATGAAACATGTCTATGTGATTTATTTTCAAGCCCCGGAAAAAACATTGTACATTCAGACATCACTCGTAGTCAAACCAAAAAATCACATGGTTTTGTACACTGTAAAAATAGCATTTATAGCCTTTAATTACTTCTTAGCAGGTAGATAGATGCTTTCAGTTTTAACAACTAACAAATTGTGTGTGTGCTTCTGTGTATGTGTGTGTGTGCGCGCGCACACACTTTTGTGTTTGTGTGGCCAGTAGTCATGTCAACAGAGATACCACATTAACCTTGCTAAGACAAGTTTGATTGAATCCAGCTCCCTGTCTCTGTAGGGTATGAGGGGAGGGCTCATGTGTGATCTGGCCAGTGCAGCTGCGACTTGCTCAAGCCGTTTCACACCCGACCCGCTTGCCTGCCTGCCTGCCCGCCTGCCTCTCTACCCAGTGGCCTGCTAAGCAGAGCAGAGCAGAGGAACGGCGGGATAAATGATTATTTATGATCTCCTATCCTCAGAGCCATCTCAGCCCGGATTCATTACTGCAGCAGGCTGTCGCTGGGCTCCACGAACATGCACACACTAACACATACATACTTACATGCTATACACACTCAAACACACATTCTTACGCACACACTTATATATACCATATACCTATGCGCACACACACACACACACACAAATGTGTTTTATTATTCTTGTGGAGACCAAATATTTTATTCCCATTCAAAATCCTATTTTCCCTAACCCTTAACCGAACCCTAACCTTAACCCCAAACTCTATCTCTAACCCTACCCCTAAGCCTAAAATAGCTTGTTTCCTTGTGGGGACTGGCAGAATCTCCTCACTTGCCAGAATTTCCCTTGTTTTTACTATCTTTGTGAGGACTTCTGGTACCGACAAGGATAGTTAAACCAAACCACACACACACACACTAAAAATCAAGAAACACTCTAAATCAAGGGGTGGGCCTGCATTTATTTAAATGACATTACTTTAAATCTTGCAGACTGTGGCTTTAAGACTACTTAATGTAAAGTGTACTGTATTCACTCTTCTTCCTCACTAAATATATTAAAATATGCTAAAAGCTGTTAGTTTGAATCTCCAGAGAATACAAATATCTCTGTCCATCTGCGCTAATCATTTCATGCTTTGAGACACCTCTTGCAATGTCTTGCATCATCTCTCCTCTTCTCATCCTCCTGATCAGTCTATATAGTCACCTTCCTATCACCTACCACTATGTGCATCCATTCAACCCTTCAGGCTATAAACTCAGATACACTTCTCGATCAATGGTTGGAATAGGTCCTGAGAGAGGGTGGAGGATATGTGTTCTTAGGCTTGATGTAATAATGATGCTGTGTTGAAATCTAGAAGAAATCTAACTCATGGGACAAAAGCCTAGTCTGCAACTGGTGAGGTCAGCATTTGGAAATGTGTATGACATGACCTGTATATAAGATGTGTATGTAAGAAGATTGAGATTATACTAGATTATGCTTCACATTATACTTAGATTCTGTCTGAGAAAGTACAAAAACAAACATTGGTCACTGTGTCACCTCTGTTATAAAGGCCTTTTCGTATCTTTGTGCAGGCCTTTTCGTATCTTTGTGCAGGCCTTTTCGTATCTTTGTGCAGGCCTTTTGTATCTTTGTTCAGGCCTTTTCGTATCTTTGTGCAGGCCTTTTGTATCTTTGTTCAGGCCTTTTCGTATCTTTGTGCAGGCCTTTTCGTATCTTTGTGCAGGCCTTTTGTATCTTTGTTCAGGCCTTTTCGTATCTTTGTGCAGGCCTTTTCGTATCTTTGTGCAGGCCTTTTCGTATCTTTGTGCAGGCCTTTTCGTATCTTTGTTCAGGCCTTTTCGTATCTTTGTGCAGGCCTTTTGTATCTTTTTTCAGGCCTTTTCGTATCTTTGTGCAGGCCTTTTCGTATCTTTGTTCAGGCCTTTTGTATCTTTGTGCAGGCCTTTTCGTATCTTTGTGCAGGCCTTTTTGTATCTTTGTTCAGGCCTTTTCGTATCTTTGTTCAGGCCTTTTCGTATCTTTGTGCAGGCCTTTTCGTATCTTTGTGCAGGCCTTTTCGTATCTTTGTGCAGGCCTTTTCGTATCTTTGTGCAGGCCTTTTCGTATCTTTGTTCAGGCCTTTTCGTATCTTTGTGCAGGCCTTTTCGTATCTTTGTTCAGGCCTTTTGTATCTTTGTGCAGGCCTTTTCGTATCTTTGTGCAGGCCTTTTCGTATCTTTGTGCAGGCCTTTTCGTATCTTTGTGCAGGCCTTTTCGTATCTTTGTTCAGGTCTTTTCGTATCTTTGTGCAGGCCTTTTCGTATCTTTGTGCAGGCCTTTTCGTATCTTTGTGCAGGCCTTTTCATATCTTTGTGCAGGCCTTTTCGTATCTTTGTTCAGGCCTTTTCGTATCTTTGTTCAGGTCTTTTCGTATCTTTGTGCAGGCCTTTTCGTATCTTTGTGCAGGCCTTTTCGTATCTTTGTGCAGGCCTTTTCATATCTTTGTTCAGGTCTTTTCGTATCTTTGTGCAGGCCTTTTCGTATCTTTGTGCAGGCCTTTTCGTATCTTTGTTCAGGCCTTTTCGTATCTTTGTTCAGGTCTTTTCGTATCTTTGTGCAGGCCTTTTCGTATCTTTGTTCAGGCCTTTTCGTATCTTTGTGCAGGCCTTTTCATATCTTTGTGCAGGCCTTTTCGTATCTTTGTTCAGGCCTTTTCGTATCTTTGTGCAGGCCTTTTCGTATCTTTGTGCAGGCCTTTTCGTATCTTTGTTCAGGCCTTTTCGTATCTTTGTGCAGGCCTTTTCGTATCTTTGTTCAGGCCTTTTCGTATCTTTGTGCAGGCCTTTTGTATCTTTGTTCAGGCCTTTTCGTATCTTTGTGCAGGCCTTTTTGTATATTTGTGCAGGCCTTTTCGTGTCTTGACAAAAATTTGTGCCATGACTGTCCTGTGAGGATCAGAATGGGTCAGATCAGGTTGGTGGGGGTGACAGTAACCAGGCCCTCTCTAACATAAGAATGTGGGGAATGGTCAGCATGGAGCTATAGAAAAATAATGTCATATTGTTTTTTATTTCGTGTCATTAAAATGGTATGGACGAAATACTGTAACTTGGAAAGTACATCCCCTTTATCTGTCAAGTTTCCAATACATTATGCATTTAATATAAAGAATTATGGTTGTATTTTTTAAAAGATAGGAATGTGATTTTAGGAGTCCAAAGAGATAACCTGGAATCATATACTCTTGCACAGTAAGTAGCCACACCCCAAGTGAGGTAAGAGAGCGTGTCAGCCTGATGGAACTGTCCTTTTCAACCAGAGTGCATAAAAAGACTGGCTAAGAATGAACATTTCAGACAAGAACTTTCCTGATCCTAAATAATCAACACGAGGTGTAGGCGAGAAGCTCATCTCTCAGACAATCACTGGTATGACTGATTAGCTGTCCTAAGTTAGATATCAAGAATAGCGAATCTAAGTGGGGCCATCCTACTACTCTTCAAACTATTCCATCCTACTACAAGTCTCAAATAACCCCATGCGTCTACTCTCATCACTGATAGGGACCGTCGATACTGCTGGCTAACCATTACCCTAGGAGCATCGTCCAGAGTGAACAGTCTTAAGAAGATGGGAAAGGGGGATCCCTTTTTGGACAATCAGAGCCTTGCAAGTGTGCCGATGAAAGGCCAAACAAACACTCTCCCGACGGAGAGCTAGTTCCGACAGAGATAAACTGCGAATGGCACTCACACATAAGTACATTCATGATTTCTTAATTCAAGTGGGTGGTGGTTCGTGTGCAAAGTATATGATTCACGAGAATAGTTCTGAAATGTGTCAACGATAAGTGTCCCTAGCTAATGGGACAGCTAGTTTAATGGAGAAACAAAATGAAATTGTTAATCCTGCTTTTTTAAAATGCTAGTTTGAGTTCATTCTGGGATTTTTTTTTACTACTTTAAAGTTCAAATATGTTTGGATTATTAGGGGTTCAAACGGCACACCTCTTCATTTTAGGTGTAACAAGACGCCATATTTGAAACAGTCTGCTAGGGACCGTTTTCTCATGTATTTAGTGAGCATGTTATCCCGTTTTCTAATTTAGTTAGCTAGTAAAAAAATAGTTTGTGTAGTACTGGATCATGAGTAAGGCTGGGTTTTTTGCAGATGCATGAGGTTACGGCTGTTCAGAATTATGATATGATAAGAAGTTAATGAGTAATAAGATGACTGTTTATGGATGTGATAGGTACGTATGCCTTATAGAGTTTTAAATGGGAGATGGTAACTTTTTAAACAACCTCTTCCGCGGTGCCCCAAATTCCTAATGAGTTAATTGTTACATGATTCATTTAAATTGGGTAAGAATTATACGTAGTTAGTGGATTAAATAAATAAAAGTCATCAGATTAATGAAAGTAAAGTCACAATATGTGCTTTCCATTGTGTTCCTATATTATGGTCAAAGACACAGTAAGACACACTAACTTGGAAAAACAAAGAAATAGTATTGTTATTCCACTAACGTGACACTTATGAGCTAAGGCTAAGTCTAAGAGGCAAGTGTGTCCGTACTCAATTGTGTCCTTCCTCTAAATGTGATGACTGCACACATTGAACAGGCACAAAAGTAACTAGCGTAGCCGCTAGCCACGTCCGAATAATCATCTGAATGAAATGCATTTTCCCGAAGCTATTATCCGGATGTAGCGGTGCACATACAACAAATGCACAGAGAACAAAGGGGCGTCTGAAAAAAGATAGTTCCTTTCACTGAGTCAGTGTGATAAGAGTTTCTCTATTTCCTTGCCTTTATCTCATTCCATCCCAGACAATGGATTGAATTTCAAAAAGCCAATAAACAAGGGAGATGTCCATTCTGCTCGCACTTATCACAAGCAAACGTTCCGCTCTCGCTCTCTCCTTCCCGCCCTCCCTTCTTCCAAAATGGGCACAAAAAAGGGTAATACAAATTAAAATGGAGGAGAGAAGAGACGGAGTTGAGGAAAGAGGAGACGTGCCCTGGCACTGGCAGTTCTTTCATTTTAAGTGATAGAAAAAAATGCAGAGGCCATGGGTTGATGTTTTTTTTATTAACTGAATGAGGCTTTTGAGGGCGACAGTGAGAGAGTGAGAGCAGTGAGATCCCTGGAGAGATGATGGTTGGACGAGGAGGAGGACTGGGAACTGGGAATGGGGAGAGCAGATAATAAATATTCTTATCTGTTGTTGTCATTGTAATGGGACAGGGCAGGAGAAGAGGGGGAGGAAGTGAGGGGGTGACAATGGAGTTTCATAACCAGGGAAGGTTCAGTAGCCCAGGGGTATCGAGGGACCAGCGTCGTGTCGACACAACTGATGGAAAGAGAAGGAGAAAGAGAGAGATGAAAGAGAGGGAGAGGAGAGGGAGAGGGAGAGGAGAGAAAGGGAGACAGAGTGGGCAAATGTAATTATTGACGGGAACTCCTTGTGGAAAAGAGACTGAAGGAAGGAGGAGATTTCTGCTCTATCACTGTATTGCAGGTGTGCTGTTCCTTATGAGTGGGCTGAACAGGAAGAGGAAATGAGAAGGGTGGTCATTTTGCTTGGTTGATAAATACGGTCATCACTATTTACCACAGCCCAAAACCCCACCTACTATAAACCCCATCTACAATTTATCTTCTTAAAATTTGATTTTAAACTTAACCCTAACCCTTACCTTAACCATACTGCTCACCGATTTTATTTATACAGTAAATATATATATATATATATATATATATATATTAACCTTTATTTAACTTGGCAAGTCAGTTAATAAGAACAAATTCTTATTTTCAATGACGGCCTAGGAACAGTGGGTAAACTGCCTTGTTCAGGGGCAGAACGACCTTGTCAGCTGAAATGCCTAACCTTAACCATAAAGTAAAGACCCAAAAGCAAATGTTTGTTTTCACGATATAGCCGATTTTGACTTTACGGTTGTGCTATCTTGTGGAAAACGTTAAATACAGAGGTTCCGTTCCAAAAGGCATCCTATTATCACATTCGTCATAACGAGGAGACCAAGGCACAGAGTGAGATGAATACAGTCTTCTTTATTTAAACGAAGAACACTAAACAAACGTGATGCTATAAACACGAGTGCTGACATGCAACTACACATAAACATATAACCCATAAAACCCAAATGGAAAATGGCAACCTAAATAGGAACGATAAACAGCTGTCTCTGATTGGAAACCAATTCAGGCCACCATAGACCTACATATACCTAGACATACTAAAACCCCATAGATATACAAAAACCCATAGACAGGACAGAAACACCTAGACAGGACAAAAACTAAACCAACCACCCTTGTCACACTAACCAAATAACAAAGAAAACAAAGATAACTAAGGTCAGGGCGTGACACCTATTCCCTATATAAAGCACTTATAACTAGAGCCCTATATCAGTATTGCTTATTCCTAATGTCCTCCTTCAAGGCTAAGTGCGTGAAATGAAGAAGCCCCAGAGAGGGGATGAGAATGAGCACATACTGTACATGGCCGCAGGAGAGGCATCAAGCCCTTCTATAGATTCCTTGAGGAACTTCAATAGAAAAGCCCCTGTGATGGCTCCCTGATGGAATGCCATTCTACACTTATCTCATCCTCTCCAATATATTATTATCCAATATATTGATTAATCAACCCCCATCACCACCACAAGACACTCCTTTCCCTTTCCCTTTAATGGCCTACTCTGGACAGTTAATGTGAGTTATCCATGTAGGTTCCTCCTATAGGTGCTACGGCTCAAATGCCCAGTGGCCAATTACAGTGTCCAGTGCGCAGCAATGCATTTCAGACTTAATGGACTTGCTGTTAACAAATCTCCCTAGCCTTGGGACTTATATATACATTTTCTTAAGAAGTTCTTGAAGTATGGGATGTAATATTCTATTGAAAGAACCTCCTAACTCTCCTCTTTATAGACAAGATGTCACTTGTCATATTATAGACAAGGTGCTTTTACTACTGAAGTAAGCGTGTTCCACAGGTCTCAGCTGCTAATACCCTGCTAAGTCATTGTTGCTTCCTAGTTAGGCCATGGCGTTGTCCTTCTCTACTTTCTGTTTGACCAGTGGAATGATTCCCTTTGCCCATGTGTGCCATTGAGAGGAAGACACTATTCTTGCAAAAAAGCGCTTAGGCCTATATCAGTGTACAGATGTTGGAGCTCGGAACACAAGCATTTCGCTACACCAATAACATCTGCTAAATATGTGTATGTTACCAATCAAATTTGATTTGATTTGAGATGAAGAATCTTCATTTGAGCCAATTTCCAAGGGAAGGATTATTTCCTGAAATGTGAATTATTATGTAGATTATAATCAATCAACATTTTTGCAGGGGTTGATACATTTTTCTTAAAAACCTCTCAAGGGTCGCCCCTTTCTTTCAAGTTTGCCTAAAATGGCATATCCAAATCTAACTGCCTGTAGCTCAGGCCCTGAAGCAAGGATATGCATATTCTTGGTACCATTTGAAAGAAAACATTTGCAGATTGTGGAAATGTGAAAGGAATGAAGGAGAATATAACACAGTAGATCTGGTAAAAGATAATACAAAGAAAACCCGTTATTTTGTATTTTTTTGTACCATCATTTTTGAAATGCAAGAGAAAGGCCATAATGTATTATTCCAGTCCAGGTGCAATTTAGATGTTGACCACTAGATGGTAGCAGTGTATGTGCAAAGGTTTAGACTGATCTAATGAACCATTGGATTTCTGTTCAAACTGTTGTATCAAGACTGCCCAAATGTGCCTAATTGGCTTATTAATAACTTACCATGTTCAAAATTGTGCACTCTCCTCAAACAATAGCATGGTATTATTTCACTGTAAAAGCTACTGTAAATTGGACAGTGCAGTTAGATGAACAAGAAGTTAAGCTTTCTGCCAATATCAGATATGTCTATGTCCTGGGAAATGTTCTTGTTACTTACAACCTAATGCTAATCGCATTAGCCTACTTTAGCTCAACCGTCCCGTGGATGGGACACTGATCCAGAAGAAGTTTTCAAATCTGATTCTACTGCTTGTATCAGTTACCTGATGTGTAATAGAGTTCCATGTATTCATGGCTCTATGTAGTACTGTGCGCCTCCCATAGTCTGTTCTGGACTTTGGGACTGTGAAGAGACCTCTGGTGACATTTCTTGTGGGGTATGCATGGAAGTCCGAGCTTTGTGCAAGTCTTTTAAACAAACAGCTCGGTACATTCAGCTTGTCAACAGCTTTTACAAAAACAAGTAGTGACGAAGTCAATCTTTCTTCCACTTTGAGCCATGAGAGATTGACATGCATGTCATTGAGCTTAGCTCTCCATGTAGTTTTAAGGGCCAGCCGTGCTGCTCTGTTCTGAGCCAACTGCAGCCAACTGCAATTTTCCTAAGTCCCACTTTGTGGCACCTGACCACACTACCGAACAGTAGTCTAGGTACAATTGTATTGTACCATAATACAAAAGCATCATGAACAAAATACATTGAAAAACATATATTTGTGGAACAAATGGTATCTTTTTTTGTCACTGGTTTTGGAATTAAATTAAATTAAAAAACAATAATATAATGTGCTGCTCTTAGTCTGTCATGTGTGTGTGTACTGTGTCAGTTTGGCTACTGTGACAACAAGAATTACAATTTACGTGCAAACTAAAAATAAACATAAATTATTTTCTGTTAGAAAGCAATGCTGGGAGTGACACGTGACACCCACGCCCCTGTAATATTTGTCTCTCCCTGCGTCATTTTTCCAGGCTGCAAGACGTAATAAATTCTGGGAGACCCATGGAGCTCAAGGTATCTTCAATAATTGATTAGACTATGCATGCAGGCTGGCAGCCAGCTTGCCAGATACTTGCAAAGAGGAAGTCACAATAACATAGATACGCTTTTATTTGTGTGTGTGTGTGTGTGTGCGTGTTAGTTCATGTTCTTGTGTGAGGTTCTTCCATCAGACCAGACTGTATATTCCATACGGAACATCAACAGCTTAAGTGACAGATGTACAGCAGTACTCCTACACATCCAGATGTAGGATCATAATTTAATCATCCTGTTTTAGAGGAAATGTGTATTTAAGGTTGAAAAAGACTTGATTTTCCCTTAAACAAATGAAAGAAATCCCCAGTGGCTTAATTAAAAAACTCAAACAGAAAGTACATGTGCTAAGGTCTATTCACTGCTGGTCTGACCAATCGGAATCCCATGCTTCAAGATTGTTTTGATCACGCGGACTGGGATATGTTAAATCAATTTGGCTTGGCCCCCAAGACCTTCACAAACTTTTATGGATGCACAATTGAGAACATCCTGTCGGGCTGTATCATCGCCTGTTATGGCAACTGCACCGCCTGCAGAGGGTGGTGAGGCCTGCCCAACGCATCCTCGGGGGCACACTGCCTGCCCTCCAGGACACCTACAGCAACCGATGTCACAGGAAGGCCAAAAAGATCATCAAGGACATCAACCACCCAAGCCAAGGCCTGTTCACCCAGCTATCATCCAGAAGACGAAGTCAGTACAGGTGCATCAAAGCTGGGACTGAAAAACAGCTTCTATCTCAAGGCCATCTGACTGTTAAATAGCTATCACTAGCCGGCTACCACCCGGTTACTCAACCCTGCACCTTAGAGGCTGCTGCCCTATATACTTTACATAGACATGGAATCACTGGTCACTTTAATAATGTTTACATACTGCTTTACTCATTTCATATGTATATACTGTACTCTATTGTACTGTATGTAAATGTATTCACACTGAAGAAGGCACAGTGATGCCGAAACGTTAGTGATTTACCCAATAAATTACTGTGAGTTGATTTGTGGAGTGTGCGACTCTATTTAATTACATTTTTATAGTTTATAGTCAATGCGACCTCCGACATTGCTCATCCATGTCACATCCTGATCCCTTTCACCTGTCTTGTGCTTGTCTCCACCCCCTTCAGGTGTCACCCATCTTCCCCATTATCCCCTGTGCATTTATACTGTATTTTCTGTTTGTTTGTTGCCAGTTCGTCTTGTGTCGTCAAGCCTACCAGCATTTTTCCTGTACTCCTGTTTTTCTCTCTAGTCCCTGTTTTATAGGTTTCCCTGTTTTGACCATTTTGCCTGCCCTGACCCTGAGCCTGCCTGCCATTCTTTACCTTGTGACACTGCTCTGGATTACTGACCTCTGTCCGCCCTGACCCTGAGCCTGCCTGCCGTTCTGTACCTTTCGGTCTCTGCTCTGGATTACTGACCTCTGCCTGCCCTTGACCTGTCGTTTGCCTGTCCCCTGTTTTTGTAATTGTTACTTCGAACTGCCTGCATCTGGGTCTTATCCTGAGGTCTGATAGTACGAACTGGCCATGACTGACTGACACAGCAGACTCAAACCAGTTCCACAAGGCCATTTCCTCCCAGGAGCTACCATTGGGAGACACTAAGAGTTACTCTGAGGTCTTATGAACGGATGCCAGACCATGGCAGAACGCCGTGACTGTGCCTTGAATACATTGTTGGAGCAATTCCGTGGATTACGGCAAGGAGGTTACTGCCGGCCATGACTCTGTGGCCGACAAAGAGTTTAATGGACGCCACCCTGGTGTCTGAGCTGGGCATCCCCGCTCAGCTCCTCTTCAGTCCCCTGAATGTTAGAGCATTGGATGGGCGCTCTATAGGCAGGGTTACCCACAATACTACTCCTATCCACCTGCTTGTGTATGGGAACCACAGTGAGTCCATACAGTTTTTGCAGTCTTCTTGGCTCCAGCGCCACAATCCCCTTATCAACTGAACTGCTGACTACCCATTGCCTGAAGTCAGAACAGCATGTCCCAGGACGTCTTCCTGTGGGCTCGGAAGAAGCTTCAGACCTCTCCATCGTTCCCGCGGAGTACCAGAATCTCTGGGAGGTTTTCAGCAAGGCCCGGGCCACTTCGCTTCCTCCGCATTGCCCTAGGATTGCGGAATCAACCTTCTCCCGGGCACCACACCACCCAAGGGGGTGGCTTTATTCACTGTTGGAAACCCACCATGGTTCCGGATGTCTCCGCGTTCGTCGCCGCCTGCAATGTCTGTGCTCAGAACAAGACTCCTCGAGTCTTGAGTTGACCTCCTTCAACCTCTGGGCTTTGTCACTGGTCTCCCTCCATCTGATGGCAACACCACTATCCTCACGGTGGTGGACAGGTTTCCCAAAGCCTCCCATTTCATTCCCCTTCCCAAGATACCTTCAGCCAAGGAGACGGCCCAGCTCATGGTGCAGTACGTCTTCCGGATTCATGGACTTCCAGTAGACTTGTTTCCGACCGTGGTCCTGAGTGGCGTTGCCCATGCTGTCACAGACGTTATAATGGCACATATTCAAAGATCTATCTATCACTATGGCTTTCCCGGGATTACATTTGAAATATTTCGAAAGGCCTGTTTGTCTGCATAATGTTCACTCACAAATTTGCTGTTGGTTCTCGACTGTAGGCTATGCCTTGTTATTTGGTTGTGACTGGAGGGAGTAGAGTTACAACCAGAAGTGACTTTTGTTGTAGTAGATTAGGAGAGCATTTTAGCTAACCCTAACCCTTTTTTACTAACCTTAAAGTCTCCTAACCTGCTGCATAAATTATCCTAACATGCTACGAAAAGTCACTTCCGGTCATAGCTGTACTCCCTCTAGTCCCTGCTATTCCCTCTCTCTCTGCTGAGGGGCTCTGTCGTCTAAACAATCACATCGGAGCCCTCTCTCTGCTCTCTTTCTCTTCCATATATCTACGCAAGCTCTCTCTCTCATTCCCCCTCTTCTCTACCACTTTCCCGGACTGTCTGTCATCCACCCCTCTGATCTGAGAGTGAGAGAATCAGCCTTCTCTCCCTTCCCAAATGGACTGATCTTGTCATGTCAGTCTCCCTGCAGTATTGAGGGATTTGGCATAGTGTAAGGTGCCATCAAATATGATATGTTGTATCGTGGCTATAATTCAAACAGTATTTTCAGAGAACTGCACATCATCTGCAAACATTTAAATATTATCTTGGTTATCAATGATCTTCCTCACCTTGACCCCTGCTAACCAAATGCCAATTGTTTTTCTGTAATGTGTCATGACAGACCCAGGGTTCATTATTCACTGCCTTAACATGTGCAACATCAGTCTTATGGCAGCATTAAAACTAGTAAGCAATTATAGTGTCACACAAAAGTGTCTCCCTCAGAAATATTAGTGACTACTACTGGTGTTCCAGAATAATCCAACTACATATCTATACTTGAATAACACCAGTGCTCATTGCCTCTACTGAGTCTCCCTCTTGTGTCACAGGGAGCATTCCGTGGATTTAACTAACAGGCCTGGCCACATGAATTCCTTCTTATTTTCCATACCAACAACTATGTGGGGAAAAACAAGAGAGTCTGTGCATTCATTAGGTGAGGTTCAGTGGTGCGGGATGCAGTAGTGCCATTTGTTGCACCGGAAAAATCAGAGGTGAACACATTAATCAATTAGTCCGAGGTGATAAAAACCAGAACGGCACCATCACGTTTCACTCAGGATTCCCGTGCTTCAAGGTTGCTGTGCTCATCTCATTTCACCATCCCCATCCCTTTTTCCTATCCATCTTCTCTCTCTCTCTCAGATCTAATTAAACCATTGTTGTAAATTGATCTGATTCTTCAGTGAGGGTAACAGGACTGTATGGATTAGAAATTAAACACTCTGGTGTATGTAAAAGAGCCTGGACGGTCCAACTGCAGATGGAAACTTGTTGGTTTGGGTTCTATTTCATTTGAGGAGAAAATGAGAGGAGATCGAAATTCCGATTCAGGAATTGAAAAATGCCATTTGCTTTCATTATGAATCATATTTTGCTTTGGCATTTAATTTTCACTTTCTGAATAGCTTGAACTGAACTGGAATTCACAATACATTGGTCTGACAGGAAACCAAGAGTCCAACATTTAATCAGATGGTAGACTTTATTAAAACCAAAATTGAGAGAGAGGTAGAGAGAGAGAGAGAGAGAGAGAGAGGTAGAGAGAGAGAGAGGTAGAGAGAGCGAGAGAGAGAGAGAGAGAGAGAGAGAGAGAGAGAGTTAGCTGTTGAAAAATCTAGACATAAAGAAGAAAGGCAGGGGAAAAGAAAAGAGAGAGCCCATTAGGAACGGAGCCTCTGTGGCCTTTGCTTTTGTTTTGGCTCCAGCTGCTTTGGGAGGACCATGTGAAGATTGATTGCTGAGAATTTTCCGCAAAGCCATTGACAGCGAGCCGGCTGAAAATGGGAAAATGGGAAAATAAAGACGAACAATCTCCTCCTGCCTGTGAGTGGAGATAAAATTGGGGACTCGTGGTTGCCTGGCGGGCATGGTGATTTCTTTAACATATTTCTCTCTCCCCAGCAGTAGGAGCAGGGTTAAACTTTGATCAGTGTTATCAAGGACACTGAGGCCTAATCTGTGTGTTTGCTCCCAGTCTTAGGCGGATCACAGTGTTCAAATCAAAAAGGGACAGTGATTTTTGCACATCAGGAAGAGAGGACGAGGACATTCGGAGACAGGCACACACATGGAAACTACATGGCCAAAAATATATGGACACCTGCTCGTCAAACATCTCATTACAAAATCAAAACAAGTTTTATTTGCATGCGCCGAATACAACAGGTAGACCTTACCGTGAAATGCTTACTTACAAACCCCTACTTAAAACCATGAGTATTAATATAGAGTTCGTCCCCAATTTGCTATTAAATCAGCCTCCACTCTTTTGGGAAGGCTTTCAACTAGATGTTGGAACATTGCTGCAGGGAATAGCTTCAATTCAGCCACAAGAGCATTAGTGAGGTCGGGCACTGATGTCAGGCGATTAGGCCTAGCTTGCAGTCGGATTTCCAATTCATCCCAAAGGGGTTTGATGGGGTTGATGTCAGGGCTCTGTGCAGGCCAGTGAATTTCTTCAACACTGATCTCGACAAACCATTTCTGTATGGACCTCGCTTTGTGCACAGGGGCATTGTCATGCTGGAACAGAAAAGCGCCTTCCCCAAACTGTTGCCACAAAGTTGGAAGCACAGAATCGTCTAGAATGTCATTGTATGCTGTAACGTCAAGATTTCCTTTCACTGGAACTAAGGGGCTTATATATCCCCAGACCAAAATTCTTCCTCCACCAAACTTTACAGTTGGCACTATGTATTTGTGCAGGTAGCGTTCTCCTGGCATCTGCCAAACCCAGATTTGTCTGTCAGACTGCCAGATGGTGAATCGTGATTCATCACTCTAGAGAACATGTTTCCATTGCTCCAGAGTCCAATGGCGGCGAGCTTTACACCACTCCAGCTGATGCTTGGCATCGTGTATGGTGATCTTAGGCTTGAGTGAGGCCGTGGAAATCCACTTCATGAAGCTCCCAACGAACAGTTCTTGTGCTGATGTTGTTTCTAAAGGCAGTTTAGAACTCGGTAATGGGTTTTGCAAACCGAGGACAGATGATTTGTAAGAGCTACACACTTCAGATTCTGCGGTCCTGTTCTGTGAGCTTGTGTGGCCTACCACTTCGCGGCTGAGCCGTTGTTGCTCCTAGACGTTTCCACTTCACAATAACAGCACTTACAGTTGACCGGGGCAGCTCTAGCAGGGCAGACATTTGACAAACTCAAACGTTGGAAAGGTGGCATCCTATGACGTGCTACATTGAAAGTCACTGAGCTCTTCAGTACAGGCCATTTTACTGCCAATGTTTGTCTATGGAGATTGCATGGCTGTGTGCTTGATTTTACATGCCTATCAGCAAGGGGTGTAATTTCAATGGGTGTCCACATACTTCTGGACATGTAGTGTATGTACACACCAAAACACAAGCGTGCTGGTACACACGTATGCAGACACATATACAGTTCAAGTCAGAAGTTTACATACACCTTAGCCAAATACATTTAATTTCATTATTTTATTTATCTGTTATTTTACCAGGTAAGTTGACTGAGAACACGTTCTCATTTGCAGCAACGACCTGGGGAATAGTTACAGGGATGAATGAGCTAATTGTAAACTGGGGATTATTAGTTGACCGTGATGGTTTAAGGGCCAGATTGGGAATTTAGCCAGGACACCGGGGTTAACACTCTTACGATAAGTGCCATAGGATCTTTAATGACCTCAGAGTCAAGACACCCGTTTAACGTCCCATCCGAAAGACAGCACCCTACACAGGGCAGTGTCCTCAATCATTGCCCTGGGGCATTGGGATATTTTTTTAGACCAGAGGAAAGAGTGTCTCCTACTGGCCTTCCAACACCACTTCCAGCAGCATCTGGTCTCCCATCCAGGAACTGACCAGGACCAACCCTGTTTAGCTTCAGAAGCAAGCCAGCAGTGGTATGCAGGGAAGTATGCTGCTGGCAACTCAGGTTTTCACAATTCCTGACATTTAATCTTAGTAAAAATTCCCTGTCTTAGGTCAGTTAGGATCACCCCTTAATTTAAAGAATGTGAAATGTCAGAATAATAGTAGAGAGAATGATTTATTTCAGCTTTAATTTCTTTCTTCACATTCCCAGTGGTTCAGAGGTTTACATACACTCACTTAGTATTTGGTAGCATTGCCTCTAAATAGTTTAACTTGGGTCAAACGATTTGGGTAGCCTTCCACAAGCTTCTCACAATAAGATGAATGATTCCCCCTGACAGAGCTGGTGTAACTGAGTCAGGTTTGTAGGCCTCCTTGCTTGCGCACGGTTTTTCAGTTCTGCCCCCAAAAAGTCTATAGGATTGAGGTCAGGGCTTTGCGACGGCCACTCCAATACCTTGACTTTGTTGTCCTTAAGCCATTGTGCCACAACTTTGAAGGTATGCTTGGGGTCATTGTCCATTTGGAAGACCCATTTGCGACCAAGCCTTAACTTCCTGACTGATGTCTTGAGATGTTGCTTCAATATATAGGACTCCTTTTACTGTGGATATAGATACTTTTGTACCGGTTTCCTCCAGCTTTTGTTCTGGGATTGATTTGCACTTTTCACACCAAAAGAACATTAATCCCGACAGAATGCGTCTCCTTTCTCAGTGGTATGACGGCTGCGTAGTGCCATGGTGTTTATACTTGCACACTATTGTTTGTACAGATGAACGTGGTATTTTCAGGCATTTGGAAATTCCTCCCAAGGATGACCCAGAATTGTGGGGGTCTACAATTTGTCTTCTGAGGTCTTGGCTGATTCCTTTTGATTTTCCCATGATGTCAAGCAAAGAGGCACTGAATTTGAAGGTAGGCCTTGAAATACATCCACAGGTACACCTCCAATTGACTCAAATTATGTCAATTAGTCTATCAGAAGCTTCTAAAACCATGACACAATTTTCGGGAATTTTCCAAGCTGTTTAAATGCACAGTCAACTTAGTGTATGTAAACGTCTGGCCCACTGGAATTGTGATAAAGTGAATAATAAGTTAAATAATCTGTCTGTAAACAATTGTTGGAAAAATTACTTGTGTCATGCACAAAGTAGATGTTCTATCCGACTTGCCAAAACTATAGTTTGTTAACAAGACATTTGTGGATTGGTTGAAAAACGAGTTGTAATGACTCCAACCTAAGTGCATGTAAACTCCCGACTTCAACTGTACATGCACAACACACAAACACCCACAGGTTGTAGCCTTTCACACAGAACGTAATATGCTGTTTTTCTTCTGGGAATGCATAAAGGATCTATACCTTGGCATCTCCCATTTGTACTGATTAGTATCATATTTGTATCAAAACATAGTTATGGACTCTGGTGAGTAACTTCAAATGTTTTATTTGAGAGTCAATTTGTGACAACAGGAGACAGACCACTAATTTCTACATACCTGATTGAGGGAAAAGTACGTTGTTATTACAGGGCGGCAGGTAGCCTGGCGGTTAGAGCACTGAAAAATACCTGAGTCAACAAGGTAAAAAACCTGATGATTTGTCCTTGAGCATGGGACTTAACTCTAATTTGTCATACTACTGTGGCTGACCCTGTAAACTAACAAATTTCACTGCACGTATCCTGTGTATGTGACAATAAAATGTAAATATAAAGTATACACAGGGGACTAAGTGTATACATTGTGCACCAAGGTTATTATAGTAAACTAAAACTATTACAAAGAATTTGTCATGAAAAAAAACATTTACAAACCTCTTTGAAAAACTAAAACTATATTGAAACTATTATCTTTTACTCCAAAACAAACTAAAATATAAAACCATCATGAATTACGTTCAGTTTTAGTTTTTTTCCCTACGCTATTTGCTATTTGGAAGATTTGCATGCTGAATCTGTCAGGTACAGCACATTCAGAAAGTAATCAGACCACTTCACTTTTTCCATATTTTGTTGTTACAGCCTTATTCTAAAATTAATTTAAAAAAATGTTTCCCCTCACCAATCTACACACAATTCCCTATAATGAGAAAGAAAAAAAAAGTTTTTTTTGGGTGGGTGGGTGTCTGTCCGCGGTGGCGGCTCTGGGCGGGACGTGGACCCTACTCCACCATAGTCTTTCTCCGCCTCCTTAACCGCCTCCGTGGCCTCTTAAGAGCGGTGACCTTCGCCGCCGACCTCGGACTGGGGACCCTAGGGGACCTCGGACTGGGGACCCTGGCAGTGCTGGACAGGTGGGAGCACCTGTAGGGAGAAGACGGAGAGACAGCCTGGTGGGTGGAGGTGGCACCGGATAGACCGGACCGTGAAGGCGAACAGGAGGTCTCGAGCACTGAGCCTGCCCAACCCTACCTGGCTGAATGCTCCCCGTAGCCAGGCCAGTGCAGCAAGGTGGAATAGGCCGCACTGGGCTCTGCTGGCGAACCGGGGACACCATGCGTAGGGCTGGTGCCATGTACACCGGCCGAGGAGACGCACTGGAGACCAGATGCGCTGAGCCGGCTACATGGCACCTGGCTCGATCCCACTCTAGCCCAGCCGATACGAGGCACTGCAATGTACCGCACCGGGCTATGCACACGCACCGGAGACACCGTGCGCCTCACGGCATAAAACAGTGCCTGCCCGGTCCCTCTCGCTCTCCGGTAAGCACGGGGAGTTGGCTCAGGTCTCCTACCTGACTTAGCCACATTCCCCGTGTTCTTCCCCCAATAAATGTTTGGGTCTGCCTCTTGGGCTTCCAGCCACACTGCTGTGCTGCCTCCTCATACCGCTGCCTTTCCGCTTTCGCTGCCTCCAGCTCAGCCTTGGGGCGGCGATACACTCCAGCCTGTGCCCAGGGTCCCTTGCCGTCCAGAATCTCCTCCCATGTCCAGGAGTCCTGAGATTCCGGATGCTGCTGCTGCTGCCCGTTACCACGCTGCTTGGTCCTTTCTTGGTGGGTGGTTCTGTAACGCTTGTCATCTGGGGAAGGAGAGGAGGACCAAGGTGCAGCGTTGTAAGTGTTCATATTTTAAATATTTTAATGAACACTGAAAACAAAACAATAAACAACCAATGAACAGTCCTGTAAGGTGAAACACAACACTAAACAGAAAATAACAACCCACAAAACACAATGGAAAACAGGCGACCTAAATATGGTTCTCAATCAGGGACAACGATTGACAGCTGCCTGATTGAGAACCATACCAGGCCAAACACAGAAATAGAAAATCATAGACAAACTAACATAGACAACACACCCAACTAACGCCCTGACCATACTAAAACAAAAGACAAACCAAAGGAACTAAGGTCAGAACGTGACAGCATGCAATAATCTGAGACGGCACTCAATTTAAAAACACCACAGCCGCAAAGATGGCGTCAACATAAACAAGAAATGACATGATAAATATTCCCTTACCTTTGATGATTTACATCAGAAAGCACTCCAGGAATCCCAGGTCCACAACAAATGTTTGTTTTGTTCGAAAATGTCCGTTATTTAAGTTCAAATACCTCTTTTGTTAGAGCGTTTGGTATACATATCCAAACGCTAATTCTGGTCAGCGTTATATCGGACAGAAACATTTCAAACTAAGTACAGAATCAATCATTATGATGTTTTTAACATATAGCTTCAATAATGTTCCAACCAGAGTATTCTTTCTTGTCTTCGTGAGCAATGGAACGCAAGTGACTACCATGAGGAAAAAGTGGGATCATAAAATGGCTGTTTGATGGACAGCCGATATATTCTGCTCTCATTCACTCCCACAACAACATAGAAGCCTCTTTATAATTTCTATTGATGGTTGACATCTAGTGGAACCCTTAGGCAGTGCAACATCATTCATATCAAGGGGTTTTCATTGGGGACTCTGGTGAATACATGCAAGCTCAGATTTCTGACTTCCTGTTTTGATTTTAACTCAGGATTTTCCCTGCCAATGTGAGTTATGTTATACTCACAGTTTTAGAAACTTCAGAGTGTTTTCTATCCAATACTAATAATAATATGCATATATTAGCAACTATGACTGAGGAGCAGGCCGTTTGATATGGGCACCTTTTCATCCAAGCTACTCAATACTGCCCCTGCAGCCATAAAAAGTTAAGAATGATGGAGGTCACTGTGTTCTTGGGGACCTTCAATGCTGCAGAATATTTTTGGTACCCTTCCCCAGATCTGTGCCTCGGCACAATCCTGTCTCAGAGTTCTATGGACAATTCCTTCGACCTCATGGCTTGGTTTTTGCTCTGACATACATTTTCAACTGTGGGACCTTATATAGACAGGTGTGTGCCTTTCCAAATCATGTCCAATCAATTGTATTTACCACAGAGGGACTCCGAAACAATTTGTAGAAACATCTCAAGGATGATCAATGGAAACAGGATGCACCTGAGCTCCATTTCGAGTCTCATGGTCTCAAGGGTCTGACAGGGTTCTTATTAGTATTTTTATTTTACTTAATTTTGCTAACATTTCTAAAAACCTGTTTTGGTTTTGTCATTATGGGGTGTTGTGTGTAGCTTGATGAGGAAAAAACATACATTTAATCATACATTTAAGGTTGTAACGTAACAAAATGCAGAAAAGTCAAGGGTCTGAATACTTTCTGAATGCACTGTAAATGTGCATGGCATTTGTCATGTTCTATCAACTACGAATTTAATGCTATCCTAACTTACTCCAAATTTACTTTGACTAATAAATGAAAATCAAGTCAACTTTACTTTTTATTAATATACTGTAACCGACTATTTATAGTTGAATCAATTTAGGTTTTAGCGGAGCTAACTACTATCCCATTTTGATATTACTTCATATTTTCAATTAATCTAACACTATCAAATTAAGTAGACATATTTACATTGGCAAAACAACCCTAACACAAAAAAATGATGTAATAGATATTTCTGTCGGTATCATTATGCTCCCACCTGTCTCTTGCTCATTCATGTGTGCACTTTTATGCTAGTTTCAACCCAACCAACAGACCACTTTAACTACAATGACATTCTCAGTAACAGTTACAGAAATGTTTTACTTGTTACTTTTTACATGTGGTTCTGAATCTACCTTCGTTGTATGCACTAACTGAAGTCGCTCTGGATAAAACCATCTGCTAAATTACCAAAATGTAAATACAGAAAATAAACAGTTACAAAACATGCTGGTTATTATTATATTATTATGTTGCCTCAGTAGATTTGACTCATTGGTACGAATTTCTAAATATAGTAAACACGTAGTTCTAAGCTGATTCAATTTGATTTCATAAGTTAAGACAATTTGATAAGTTGTAGTTGTCTAAACTTGACATTTTAGTCGACACAACTGTTGTGTTACTTCAGTTGTTTTGATTTCATGGTTGACCATTTCTATGTTGACTAGACATTGTTTTTTGCTAACTCTACTTGTTTTAATTAGTTTTGGCATTTTGAATGAGCTGAAGTCTACTAAACATACTTTTTTGTCATCTCATCAAGTTAAGCAAAATATAAAACTTTTGACTGAATCTCAGTATTTTTTGTCACAGTGTGTGTGTGGCTAGGAGCATTTCATTATGTTCTCATCCTGATGGGATGTGGATAAGCATATTCAGGCCAGACTTAACGGAAGCCATTCTTCTCAGGGAGTACATGGAGTGTAGTGGAGAAAGGCTTGCGGCTTGAACTCAACTACAATGATCGATAGAAATAGGAGAGCTATCTCAATTAAATGAATAGCTCACCCAAAGTGCACAATTAGTTTCTTTACCCTCTAAGCAGTCTTACCTGGCTGCTGTCACTGAATGCTTACTTCAGCATTTTGTCCAAAAACCAAAGCAGGTATCTTACAATATCTTACATGTTTAAATTTAATTCACAAATCATCCCAAAGTGTATTACATTGATTGTTTTAGCTCATCAAAGTTACTCTTTGCCTTAGCTCATCGAAGAAACATTAGCCTTAGCTGATCGCCACAGCACCACCTGTTGGCTTGGATGAATCAACAGACAATAGAGCGCTCTTCTGGAGCAAAGCACCAGGACTAACTTGAATCCCTGCTTTCTAATCCCGCCTTTGAGAGCAGTTTTAATAAGTGATAGAGAGCTTGGGCATGGCAGTGCTTTAAGCTCCATCCATAATGTATTAGGCAAGCGGAGAGAAGTGGCACAGCAGTAAAAAGGAGAAATCATCTCACCATGCACAATGGCAGAATCCAATCTAGGTCTATTAACTCCAATAGGGTCTGGCTCCAGCAGATCCCTTCTCAGGCCACAGACGCTGTGAGACACATGAGACGAGACAGGATGTTGAATGGTGCCAGAGAGGTGCGTTATTGCCACCAACAGCACTGGTGGTGAAATTACATTTAGAAATAGAAGCTACTAGCTAGCGGCTAATTGTCAGTATATGAATTATTATTAATTATGTTAATTATCAGTATATTTCCTAGCTCTTCTAGCTAGCCGCTAGGCTACTAGCTAGCTACTCAGTGTAGCTAATTTATCAAGGTGACAGTTAAAGTACAAGCAACAGTGCTTGGCTGTAGTGATTTTTGGCATTAACATTGTTTCCAAAAGGATCTGATCTAATTTAATCCTGAACACATAGCTAGCTAGCTAACTCTCCCAACTTGACCACTCTGATACTAATGCAGTAACGCCCTGAACCAAGAGCTATTGAGCCAACTGGTATGTGCATATCACACTAACACCCTGGAACATGTTGTGAGTTGGGGTTGCGTGTGCATATACCAACTGAGACGCTACAATACCATTTGAAACGCATGCACATTCGCGTTGCGTTTCACAGATCAGGCAGCAACATCACACATAATCTGCAGCTGGAAGCTTCTCATTAGCTCAGGAACAATCCTATAAACTGAGAAGGGGCCTCTAGGAGGTTCTCCATAAAGGGGATCAGTAAACCATTATGGAAATGAAACAGGACGCCTGAAGAACGTTAATATAAGAAGGCAATGAGGTTTCACAGTGCTGCCTGGCTTATATGTCGGGACTTATAATAGTGTAAAATAATACTCTGAGTTCTGATAATATCTCTGTTTCATTGCTGTTTTAATACTTTTTTATATATATAACAAATATTACCCCATATGAATGATATAATTATGTAGACTGGGTTTTAGCAGGGGTAGCACACAGAAGCATACATTTGTATTTTTGTATACATTTGTATTCCACACAAGGTCAAAGGAGGCACACAGTTTGTCAGTGTTTGGGAATTAGTTATTCCTCTCTGGTCTTCAGGTTTATCAGTGAAGATAGATCCTAACAATCAAACCGGGAACTAGACAAAAAAAACTCCTAAGGACCAAGACACAATGTCGTGACGACTGTAGGTGACCATTTTGGGACATTCCGGCGACGTCCTAAGGACTACATTTTGTTTACCGCGTCCCCTCCAGTCATATGCTTTATCATTATAGATAGATCGTAACAAACAACCTAACAAGTACTAATTGAAGCAATTACACCCAAAGCGTCCCGTCTTCAATGGCAGAGCACAGAGGAAATGGCTGGGTGCAGGTGTTCAGCATTACTCATGTCATGACTGACTGCCCTTGGTGGTAGCACTCAATCTAGAAGTAAACAACATAGACAGTCACAGGCAAGGTTTAATCCCTTCTGTTTTAAATGGCTTCCTTTGTGATGGACCCTCAATGGCTTCCTTTGTGATGGACCCTCAATGGGTTCCTTTGTGATGGACCCTCTGAGTCACCAAGTTCATGTTTGGCAGCATTTTACATTACAGCGCTACATGTCACCAGTATTTCCACAAAATATATATATATATATTTTTTTAAGTAATGACATATTGCCAGGCAATTAATATAGTATTTAGTATTCTGTGCTGTAAAATTAAATGCTTTATTTGCTCATTATTATTATGATAGTTTTAGGACAGATGCAATAACATTAACACATTGAAATTTACAACAGGAAGGTGCATTGCACCATAACATGTTGGCTTGCACCAATTTGCAAGGCCTGTCCCTAGATAGACAGTAAAATGACATGAAAAACCATAAAAGAAGCATATACATACATGCACATACTGTATATGTACAGTTGAAGTCGGAAGTTTACATACACTTAAAACCCATTTTTCAACCACTCCACAAATTTCTTGCTAACAAACTATACTTTTGGCAAGTCAGTTTGGACATCTATTTTGTGCATGACACAAGTAATTTTTCCAACAATTGTTAACAGACAGATTATTTCACTTATAATTCACCTTATCACAATTCCAGTGGGTCAGAGGTTTACATACACTAAGATGGCTGTGCCTTTAAACAGCTTGGAAAATTCCCCAAAATGATATCATGGCTTTAGAAGCTTCTGATAGGCTAGTTGTCATCATTTGAGTCAATTGGAGGTGTATCTGTGGATGTATTTCAAGACCTATCTTCAAACTCAGTGCCTCTTTGCTTGACACCATGGGAAAATCAGAAGAAATCAGCCAAGACCTCAGAAGAAAAATTGTAGACCTCCACAAGTCTGGTTCATCCTTGGGAGCAATTTCCAATTTCCAATTTCGCCAGAAGGTACCACGTTCATCTGTACAAACAACAGTATGCAAGTATAAACGCCATGGGACCACCATTGTGTCATGCACAAAGTAAATGTCTTAATCGACTTGCCAAAACTATAGTTTGCTAACAAGAAATTTGTGGAGTGGTTGAAAAACAAGTTTTAATGACTCCAACCTAAGTGTATGTAAACTTCCGACTTCAACTACAAACAACAAAAACAAACAACAACAAAAAGCTAAAACATACAGTTTTACAAACACAGACCTAGTCTCCGCCCAGCCCTGTCATGCTTGCTCCCGCTCCCACCCACTGGCACTCCAGGCCGCCAGGCTGCTTATCATTACGCACACCTGTCACCATCGTTACGCGCACCAGTGCTTCATTGGACTCACCTGGACTCCATCACATCATTGATTGCCTCGCATATATCTGTCACTTTCTCAGTTTCATTCCCCTTTCTGCATTGATGTTGTTTTGTTTCTCTTGTCCAGACGCTGTTCTTATTTAGTTTCATGTCTATTTATTATTACATCCTCACCCTGTACTTGCTTCCCATCTCCCACCGTCTCCCGTTACAAGCCCACCACTAAAAGAATCAGCCCGAAGGAGAATACCCATTGCCGTCTAGTCCAGAACTTGCCATTAGCGGTTTGCAGAAACCCTGTTAAAAGGTCTATAAGTGATCAAGTTTGCTGCAATTTGAGCCAGGTTTTTACATTTGAATTCATTGAGATTTTGTAAATACTTCATGTCACCTGGAAAGAAGTTCTAAAGTCTTACTAATTTTGCAAAGAAGATTGACTGAGTGAGTGCTGTCCTACACATTGGAACTCTACAGTTATCTCTAGTGCCCCCCCCCCCCAAGATGTACCTGTGGATTGCGATACAGTCAAAATGAGAGATACATTGTGGCGAGAGTCCATGCATGAATGGAAAAAAAAATCTAAATTGCATTGACAAATGTACAAAATGGTCAAATCGTAAACAAATTGTGTCTCACATGACAGTGATGGTGCCTTATCAGCTTTTTGTCTAGAATTTTCAAAGCACTATTGGAGAGTGATTCGACAGATGTATTTAGTGTGATGTTTGCCTCAGTCCATGCTGTTATGCAGTAGGATATTTGTGAAATTATCATTGTGTGTAAAAACGAAAGGGTAAACCGTTTATTATTAATCTAAAACCATTGTCTGTTTTCTGGAGCAAAAGCAAATCACAGAGGTCTTCTTGATAGTCAATGTCAAGCATGAGTTATCAAGCCTTTCTACAATTAAAACAATATGTTCTGTCAACCCATCAGTAACCACAAGACACCTTTTTCCTGCCGCTAGACTACAGTGTCATCAGCATACATCTGAATACTAGCCCCTGGACATACCTCAGAAAGATAATGTATGTATAAATCAAAAATAATCTAACCTAGGACCAATCCTTGTGGGACAGCCATTCTGCTTTTCTGAGCTGTAGAACTGATGTTCCTTGAAAGTTTTGAGACCAGGAGGCTCTAACAGTGTCAAAAGCTTTGCTTAAAATCAAGAAAAATAGTGCCAACTAATTGACTATTTTTACAAGTTATTCATGATTTAATATACAGCAGAAAGTGGGACAATGACTCTCAAAGCATGTTAATGGGACAGAAAGAAAATAAATCTAAAAGTCCAACATCATTTCCAAGTCTCTCAGGAAAGTTGGTGTCATTACATAACCATACAGGGAAATGTAAAGGTCATATCAAAGCGAGGATGGGGGGCAGTGTACAGTCTATGATGATGGTAACATATCAGGGAAAGTGGATAAATGAAGAAGGGGAGAGAAAATAGTTTTGAAAAAGAGAACTCCTAATAATAATTAGAGAAAAAGAGAGAGCCGTTAAGGAAAAGAGGAAATTACGTTAATTTAGTAAATCACGCCTCAAGTCATTCTATCCCCCTTCCTACTTTGACAGAGCAATTACATTTATTGAGAGTTTTAGGAAGCGCAAATACCCCATCCTAAATGTCAGAGTTTGGGGTTGACGGCAGGAGGAAGGAGGGGAGGGGTTGACAAAAGCACAGGCCTTATTTATGTCAGACAGTGATTAGATTAATACTCATTAGACACTATCTGTGTCTGCCTCCTTCCTGTCCCCCTGGGCACCAGGACAACGGGAGCCATGGCAATTAAAACCAGGATGCTGTCAACCTCTATCACGGTGCCATGGTGTTTGCCCCCAGAGGCCATGTCTGATATCATTTTTAGTGTTCGTCGTTTTTCTCTGGCTGATGCAGCATACATGGGCGTGAGAATACACTCAAACACACACGCGGATGAAAACGAAATGTTTGACCACAGACCAGTCGGATGTGCGATTTAAACTCATCACGGTGATCTCTCTCTCTGCACAGGTCATACTTTTTTGCTGGTTACCTTATCCAATTTTCCCAATTCAACCACCTCCAATTCCCAATGTTCATTGCTGTTTTAATACGCCAAACAAATACATTCAGTCACAAATCCCTAAATTTACCAACAGCCAATGCACAGTATATGCATGTGCAGTATATTTAGTATTTACATAACTTTCATGAACATCATGGTTTGACGTTGAGTAGCTACTTATATTGCATATATAAATAGATCACCCGACAATGTATCTATGTACGTATGAATTTCATTATGTATTTGTTTTCGAGTCGCAAGGAATCTTGTTAAAAATAATGATGACCGTAACATAATTAGGGATGCAAAAAAAATCACCAGTGTTTCTCCCTCCACACCAACCCAACGTTGCTCTAATCATCATTAAAATTGAACCATTTTGGCTGTCTTTTGGTGCTCCATTAACTTAGGGTTACGATCATTACGATAAAAGGAGATTAACATAGCAGGCCCATCTTCTTCTGAATACAACATTTAAAAAACTTCAGAGTGTCGTTGTTCAGGAAGGAAGGAAGGGAACTTTCTATGTGAGGCAGCTTTAATTATTCCTGTTGTCAGGCCCTGCCTTCCCCTCTGCTTTGGAGAAGACAAAACTCTTGAAATAGGGCCTCAGATGTTTGTTGCGTAATGGCTGCCGTGTGTCTTGTTGCTGTCTTGGATCCTGTGAGTCCCCCCCCGTCTCTCTCCGCACCCTAATTAACGTGGTGGTGTGGAAGTGTGGAGTTCTCTGCTGACTTTTCCTCGTTTTTTACTCCATTCTCTCCATTTTATCTTCCAACTCCGCTCTCTGGCACCCTACCTCCACCCTTTATCTCTGTCTGAAGACACAGCAGCCCCCCCGCCCGTCCCGTTGGTGTTGTGACGCACGTTCTCCCATCTCCCGTGTTCTCAGGCAACAGTGAGTGAGGGAGGAGCAGGAAGGGGAGGAGGAGTGATAGCGGGAGGAGGGAGATGAGGAGGTGGTGGTGTGAGTACACGTGGGCAGCAGGAAGACACCATGGGTAACCGTCTAACCAAAAACAAACAGACTGTATCCTGACAAGCTGCCATGGCTCTTGTCTGCCTTTTGTGGCTGACCGAGGTGTCGCGTGGATGGAATAACGGCGCTAAAACGTCCCGCCACGAACACAGCGCCTTGTCATTTTACCTCATCCCTTCTCCACTCTCAGGCACCATCACATCTCTGCCACCTGTCACAGAGCCAGCTCGCAGAGCGTCACCCCGGCCCGAACCGTGACACGTCTCCCACCACAACCCCATTATTACCTCCTGTCCGTTCCAGTTTATCAGAAGCACGTTCTCTTCCCGTGCTTCAGACCAACCGGTGGCTCATTACAGCATCACTGTTCGGGCCTCAATTCAATTGAACCCACATTACAATGTTTATGCTGTCAGTGGCATGTAATCTCAAAACTATCGCATAAGAAATAAGTCATAAATTGTATGTCACCTAAAGTAACATATAACTAAATGTCAGCTACGTTTCTATAACTACAATGGTTAAATGTAACTATTTTACATCCCTAATATGTCAGCTACAATGGTTACATATTCTAATGAGACCATGTTGAGACCATGTTGATAATCAATCGATTAGTTGATTCCATCAATTGAGTTTTTGTTGTTGCATTTTAATTTTTTTATTTCACCTTTATTTAACCAGGTTGGCTAGTTGAGAACACCTTTATTTAACCAGGTAGGCTAGTTGAGAAAACCTTTATTTAACCAGGTAGGCTAGTTGAGAACACCTTTATTTAACCAGGTAGGCTAGATGAGAACACCTTTATTTAACCAGGTAGGCTAGTTGAGAACAAGTTCTCATTTGCAACTGAGACCTGGCCAAGATAAAGCATAGCAGTGTGAACAGACAACACATGGAGTAAACAATTAACAAGTCAATGACACAGTAGGGAAAAAGGGAGTCTATATACATTGTGTGCAAAAGGCACGAGGAGGTAGGCGAATAATTAAAATTTTGCAGATTAACATTGGAGTGATAAATTATCAGATGGTCATGTACAGGTAGAGATATTGGTGTGCAAAAGAGCAGAAAAGTAAATAAATATAAACAGTATGGGGATGAGGTAGGTAAAATTGGGTGGGCTATGTACAGCTGCAGCGATCGGTTAGCTGCTCAGATAGCTGATGTTTGAAGTTGGTGAGGGAGATAAAAGTCTCCAACTTCAGCGATTTTTGCAATTTGTTTCAGTCACAGGCAGCAGAGAACTGGAACGAAAGGCGGCCAAATGAGGTGTTGGCTTTAGGGATGATCAGTGAGATACACCTGCTGGAGCGTGTGCTACGGGTGAGTCTTGCCATCGTGACCAGTGAACTGAGATAAGGCGGAGCTTTACCTAGCATGGACTTGTAGATGACCTGGAGCTTGTGGGTCTGGCGATGAATATGTAGTGAGGGCCAGCCGACTAGAGCATACAGGTCACAGTGGTGGGTGGTATAAGGTGCTTTAGTAACAAAACGGATGGCACTGTGATAAACTGCATCCAGTTTGCTGAGTAGAGTGTTGGAAGCTATTTTGTAGATGACATCGCCGAAGTCGAGGATCGGTAGGATAGTCAGTTTTACGAGGGTAAGTTTGGCGGCGTGAGTAAAGGAGGCTTTGTTGCGGAATAGAAAGCCGACTCTAGATTTGATTTTAGATTGGAGATGCATGGCTTATTGAAACTAAGTCCCAGTTGCCATATGCTCTGGTCACCATGGTCACATTTTGGTTGGATTGAAGAGGTGTTGAAATAACATACCCACTTCAGGACACTTCAGGACACAATTTTACTCAACCTTCAAATTCCCAACTAAACCCCTTTTGAAAGTATTTTCTCTGAAACATTCAACAGGGATTATGGGTAAACAAGCATTTCCTGGTGCAAATGAAAGTACATCATTTAAGGGCAATGCTCAGACAAAAGGAAAAATCCCACTCTAAATGGAAGCCACCACAATACAGTAAATAAAAAAGGACAGCCCTTTCAAAACACAAGGCGGCCTGGAGCACTGTATGGGAAGCTTGGACATTTCATCAAAGCTTAAATGTGCTTTGTTGGTCTTACTTCATTTGTAGTTGACAGTCTTAGGCACCCCTAAGTCACTGCCAGTGATTCCCCCGTCAAAGAGTGAATTAGGTTTAAAGGCAGAGGCTCAGGCCTTGTCAATACTCATTAGCCTAGGACTTTGGCCCGGGGTGAGAACCTGGCTGCCACTGCTGTCAGGCCCAGTACCAGACAGTGACAATGGCATGCCACTTTTTACCTCAACACAAATGGCCGTATCAGAAAGGTGGTCAGAGCGGCAAGATTTTTCTTCTCTCCTAGTGGCCACCACAAAACACACATTTCCAATCTAACAAGGATTTAGCCTACTGTACAAGTAATTTCCGACTCTGTCACCACAAAACACACAAGCATGTTTTAACTGGGATTTAGCCTGCAAGTTATTTCAAACTCTTTTAGAAAGTTGACAAAACTTGAGAAAATATTCTTATTCCTTTGTAATAAACGTGTAACAACAGTTGCATTCACAGTGAAATACTTATAGTGAAGTGAAGCAAGTTAAATTCTTGCCAGGTAGTGATAGCTAAAGAGATGTGGGAAGAATAACTTTAGAGGGCAGAGTGGAGACGGGATGGGACTTCCCTTATCAGACCAGAAGTGCTCAAAGATATGGATCTCAGTCTATATCAGCTGCGAGGTGGTGGGTCCACTGGGGATCACAAGATCCCCTTCCCGCTTCAACAGACATAATTAGCATCGGGTTAGGCACTTGTTCTTTTGAAAGTCAGTGTTTTCTCTCTGCCTCTCCTTTACACCTCTCTCTCTCTCGCTCGTTCCCTCTCACTTCCCTCACTCGACTCCACTTTTTCCTCCATACAAGACCACGCAAAGCTCTGTTTGCCTGTGGAAATTGAAGCCAAAGTGTGCTCTCAAGACTCCATTATGAAAACAGCAAACGCTCCAGTGCTTTATTGATAAAGCATTACACTCCACATCGCATTATAGTATGGGGAAATATGTAGACCTCACCTCCCAACCGCACCCCCCCGCCCTTAGAGAAAGCATTATCTGGATTAAATGTCCTTATGCTACAATGACACCAACCGCCAAACTAGAAGGAGGCAAAAAACACCAAATGGCGCAGGCCAGCTGTGTGGGTAAAATACAGCGGGAGAAAACAGCTGTCCCAAGCTCTATCAAATGGAGAAAATAGACATATAAAGCAAACAAACATACCTTATCCAATCTCTGAGAGAGAAGGAGCGAGATGGGAAGAGCGAGAGAGAGAGCGAAAGTGGGAGAGTAATATCACACTGCGCCATGCGGCTAGGTATTTAAATGTGTTGTTGATGGCCCAATCTGGTTTCTCAGGGGGGACGTGATATTTAAAAGTGACACGGGTGACCCTCCACATTTGCGAAGTGTCATCATGCATCAATCGGCAAGGTGTATATCAAAGCTCCTCCTAATGGTGTGTGCATTGGGATTTATATTTCCAATTAAATCTGCAAATTATATGATTATCCACCGCGCTGCGCCGGGCCATTTTGGAAATGGCCTGCTCTGTTCATTTTGTTTTCTCCAAAGATAATAGTGCCAATGGCGAAACCTGCATGTGCGGAAAGAATATTAATGTTTTTCTCAGCAAGAA
The DNA here is from genome assembly GCF_021184085.1 of Oncorhynchus gorbuscha. Classification (NCBI taxonomy): domain Eukaryota; kingdom Metazoa; phylum Chordata; class Actinopteri; order Salmoniformes; family Salmonidae; genus Oncorhynchus; species Oncorhynchus gorbuscha. Next base: position 40,673,693 of record NC_060190.1, on the reverse strand, counting down.
ACACACATACCCAAGAACACACATTCCCTGAGGCTGCGATCTTTTTTCACTAATTGGACTTTTGACCAATCAGATCAGCTCTGAAAAAGATCTGATGTGATTGGTCAAAAGACCAATTAGAGGAAAAACAATATAGGAATTGGGTTGCCTGTGTAAACGCAGTGAGATAAACACACATAACCAAGAGTGCACACGCACACACACACACACACACGCACACGCACACGCACACGCACACGCACACGCACACGCACACGCACGCACACGCACACACACACACCATTGGGATGAAAACACACACTGTTGTCTCTTAGATTTTGACTAATCCCAGAGTAATGAGACAGTACCTCTATGAATCCTTCTCAGCTGAGATCCAGCACCTGCCTCAACACATTAATTAGCTGGGAAAATGATATCAGCCTACCTGATAAACCAACATGTCGATCTGTCTGACAGAGCAAGGAGGCCCCTCAGATGACCGACAGGAGCTCTGCCTGCCTCTGCTCTTCACTCCCCCTATCCTCATTGCTGTAAATTATTGATTTTAACATGACAGCTATCGAAGAGACAGCCCGAATACAGACTGGAGAAGGAGGAAAAGGGGAAATATTTGCTATCGCTTGGCTATGCTTGACTGCCAAGACCACTTTCACCAGAAACTGTAACATCCCCCTCTCGGAAGGTTGAGCGAGGGATGGCTACCAAAGAAGGCTGATCAAATTCTTGAATTCCCGAGAGGGGGAGGTTACAGCATCTCATTACATCGCTGGGAAACATCCAAACTATCCAAACAATTATCCACCAAATTCATGTTTACCTAGCCAGAGTGGTCTATCATTTCTTCATAAAGGCATTTTGAATGAGAGATGGAAGAAGATAGAGAGGTAACAGATTGCCACCCTTCATACGATAAGCCCTGCAGCTGTAATACTAATACACATTTCAATATCCCCGCCCGGCAACAGAGGTAGTCAGATTGTAACTTGTGACTTTGAGTATGGATTGCATAACAACATCTGGCTAATCCTCAACCTACAGGCACAGAAGCATATCTCCCTCTAATTAGATTTATTTGCTGCCTTTATGGGATCTGTCTTTACCCTTGGCATTTTGTGGGTCTGGTGAAAGATGTCACTACAACTGGAGCAGATTCCCACTGACATCCGCTGCCTACAAACGGAGGAGGAAGAGGAGGAGGACGATGGCGGAGCAGTGAGCACACATCAAGGCTTGCACACTTTGATCTCGTGTACATCTGAAACCAAGTGCAAACCAACCAGCGCGGTGCTACTGCTTCTGCTGCTCTCCGTTGATCTGTAGTGAGCATGTGATGCCGATGACATTCGCTTCCAGAAATATCTTCATATGAATGAGATCAATTGGTTCTGGGATCCTTTAAGAGGCTCCGGTGAAGGTAGATGTACAGTGGTGTATAACTCTATAGTAATATATACCTCTGCAAGTGAAGGTAGGTCAAATCAAATCACATTTTATTGGTCACATGGTTCAAAATTGAATCAAATCAAATTGTATTCGTCACATGCGCCAAATGCATGTAGCCTGGGTAGCCATGGGTAGTGTTAGTTGATTACATGTTCAGGAGTCTTATGGCTTGGGGGTAGAAGCTGGTTAGAATCCTCTTGGACCTAGACTTGGCGCTCCGGTACCGTTTGCCGTGTAGTAGCAGAGAAAACAGTCTATGACTAGGGTGGCTGGAGTCGTTGACAATTTTTAGGGCCTTTGTAACGACATGCACTGAGAGTCGGGAAGCAAGTCCAGGGAGTGAGTGTTTTAACAAAATAAACATAATCCAAAACAAGAAAGGCTAACAGCACACAGACATGAAACTGAAACAGAAACAATGACACCTGGGGAAGGAACCAAAGGGAGTGACATATATAGGTAATCAGGGAAGTGATGGAGTCCAGGTGAGTCTGACGACGCGCAGGTGCACGTAACAATGGTGACAGGTGTGCGCCATAACGAGCAGCCTGGTCACCTAGAGACCGGAGAGGGAGCACACCTGACAGTACCCCCTCCCCGACACCCGGCTCCAAAATGACAATTCGGAGCGGACCAATAACTTCTGCTGAGGTGCGGGAAACCTGTCAGTCCGGCTGAGATGCGGAAGCATGGCGACCTAGAGCTCCGGAGAGAGCATACATGATGGTACTCCCTCCCCGGCGTGTTTGGCTCCAGCCGCAGCACGCCAACCAAAGGGACGATTCCGGGGATCAGGAGCGGACCGGTCACCCCTGCTGAGGTGCGGGAACCTGTTGCTGGCTGGGGGCACGGGAACCTGACAGACCGGCTGAGGCAGGGGAGCCCGGCGATCTGGTTGAGGCATGAGAGCCTGATGAACCGGTGGAAGCAGGGGAGCCTGGCGATCCGTGTGGGGCATGAGAGCCTGACCAAACCGGTACAGGCAGGGGAGCTTGGCAATCTGTCTGAGGCATGAGAGCCTGTAGCGACTCCCAAACCTGTCACGCCCACCATATAACAACAAAAAAACACTCCCTGATACTTCCCTTAGGTGAGGTGTCATTCTGTAATGATATGCGCCGAGAGTCAGGGAGCAAGGTCAGGGAGTGAGTGTTTTAATAAAATAAACATAATCCAAAACGAGAACCACTAACAGCACATAGACATGAAACTGAAACAGAAAAAAATTACGCCTGGGGAAGGAACCAAAGGGAGTGACATACAGTGGGGAGAACAAGTATTTGATCACTGCCGATTTTGCAGGTTTTCCTACTTACAAAGCATGTAGAGGTCTGTAATATTTATCATTGGGTACACTTCAACTGTGAGAGACGGAATCTAAAACAAAAATCCAGAAAATCACATTGTATGATTTTTAAGTAATTAATTAGAATTTTATTGCATAACATAAGTATTTGATACATCAGAAAAGCAGAACTTAATATTCGGCACAGAAAACTTTGTTTGCAATTACAGAGATCATATGTTTCCTGTAGTTCTTGACCAGGTTTGCACACACTGCAGCAGGAATTTTGGCCCACTCCTCCATACAGACCTTCTCCAGATCCTTCAGGTTTCAGGGCTGTTGCTGGACAATACGGACTTTCAGCTCCCTCCAATGATTTTCTATTGGGTTCAGGTCTGGAGACTGGCTAGGCCACTCCAGGACCTTGATATGCTTCTTACGGAGCCACTCCTTAGTTGCCCTGGCTGTGTGTTTTGAGTCGTTGTCATGCTGGAAGACCCAGCCACAACCCATCTTCAATGCTCTTACTGAGGGAAGGAGGTTGTTGGCCAAGATCTCACGATACATGGCCCCATCCATCCTTCACTCAATACAGTGCAGTCGTCCTGTCCCCTTTGCAGAAAAGCATCCCCAAAGAATGATGTTTACATCTCCATGTTTCACGGTTGGAATGGTGTTCTTGGGGTTGTACTCATCCTTCCTCAAAACACGGCGAGTGGAGTTTGACCACCAAGCTCAATTTTTTTCTTATCAGACCACATGACCTTCTCTCATTCATCCTCTTGATCATCATTGGCAAACTTCAGACGGGCCTGGACATGTGCTGGCTTGAGCAGGGGGACCTTGCCTGCACTGCAGGATTTTAATCCATGACGGCGTAGTGTGTTACTAATGGTTTTCTTTGAGACTATGGTCCCAGCTCTCTTCAGGTCATTGACCAGGTCCTGCTGTGTAGTTCTGGGTTGATCCCTCACCTTCCTCATGATCATTGAGGCCCCACGAGGTGAGATCTTGCATGGAGCCCCAGACCGAGGGTGATTGACCGTCATCTTGAACTTCTTCCATTTTCTAATAATTGCGCCAACAGTTGTTGCCTTCTCACCAAGCTGCTTGCCTATTGTCCTGTATCCCATCCTAGCCTTGTGCAGGTCTACAATTTAACCCGGATGTCCTTACATAGCTGTCTGGTCTTGGCCATTGTGGAGAGGTTGGAGTCTGTTTGATTGAGTGTGTGGACAGGTGTCTTTTATACAGGTAACGAGTTCAAACAGGTGCAATTAATACAGGTAATGAGTGGAGAACAGGAGGGCTTCTTAAAGAAAAACTAACAGGTCTGTGAGAGCCGGAATTCTTACTGGTTGGTAGGTGATCAAATACTTATGTCATGCAATAAAATGCTAATGAATTACTTAGAAATCATACAATGTGATTTTCTGGATTTTTGTTTTAGATTCCATCTCTCACAGTTGAAGTGTACCTATGATCAAAAATTACAGACCTCTACATGCTTTGTAAGTAGGAAAAACTGCAAAATCGGAACTATATCAAATCCTTGTTCTCCCCACTGTATATAGGTCATGGGAAGTGGAAGTGATGGAGTCCAGGTGAGTCTGATGATGCGCAGGTGCATGTAACGATGGTGACAGGTGTCTGCCATAATGAGCAGTCTGGTGACCTAGAGGCCAGAGAGGGAGCACATGTGACAGCCTTCCTCTGACACAGCCTGGTATAGAGGTCCTGGATGGCAGGAAGATCAGCCCCAGTGATGTACTGGGCCGTACTCACTACCCTCTGTAGTGCCTTGCGGTCGGAGGCCGAGCAGTTGCCATACCAGGCAGTGATGCAACCAGTCAGGATGCTCTCAATGGTGCAGCTGTACAACATTTTGAGGATCTGAGGACCCATGCCAAATCATTTCAGTCTCCTGAGGGGGAATAGGTTTTGTTGTGGCCTCCTCACGACTGTCTTGGTGTACTTGGACCATGTTAGTTTGTTGGTGATGTGGACACCAAGGATCTTGAAGCTCTCAACCTGCTCCACTACAGCCTCGCCAATGAGAATGAGGGCATGCTCGGCCCTCCTTTTCCTGTAGTCCACAATCATCTCCTTTGTCTTGATCATGTTGAGGGAGAGGTTGTTGTCTTGGCACCACACGGCCAGATCTTTGACCTCCTCCCTATATGCTGTCTCGTCTTTGTCGGTGATAAGACCTACAACTGTTGAGTCATCGGTTAGCAGATGTTATTGCAAGTGTTGCGAAATGCTTGTAGTATATAGTCATATACCTCTGCAAGGTATACATAGTGGTACTTTATCTGATATAAAGGGATGAGAAGTCAATCTAAATATAGACTCTTAGCTTACATTTGACACAAGTTTTGACAAATGAACTTCACATGTTGGTTCTCATGGGTCCTTTTACATGGAAATACAGCACATGCACACAAGCACACATAAGCAAACTCAGAGAGCAGTGAGAAAGTCAGATGCTGGAAAAAGACCAAACTGGAGGGCGGAGGAGGGGAAGGAGGTATGAGGCCAATGAAGTCTTGATAGCTTCAATTTTATGGTGAAGAAGAATTTGGAAATTCATCACAGTGGTGGCAGAGATCGCAGCAAACAGCTGTCTACCCCCGTCTCCAATTCGATATCGGCCATAGAAGAAAAAAAAATCACTCACTGAGGCCTCGCTGTCCGCCTGACTTCCCAGGCACAAATGATCTTTTGCGTTGGGGATAAAAAAAAAAAAGCACATTTCCAAAGGGGCAAATTTCACACGTTGGCTGCGGATTAGAATCTTGCAGATGAACTCACTGGATTAGTGCTCTCCTTGTAGCCAGCGCGGCATTCTTCGAGCTAATCTGTTTGGAGACATGGTGAATTGGAGAGAGAAAGCTCATCTTGCGATACAGGCCAGGACGGCCAGGGTGGCCAGGGTGGTGCTCCAGATTCCATCACAATGTGCAGTGATAAGACATGACTCTTGGTGATTAAGTAGTTATGGACCACAATGTCACTATCTCTCCTCCTGTCGTAATAAATAGACCCACTGATGCTGTTATTACTATCAAACCATTTTATGTAGAGAAAGAGTTCGGCGCCGAGCGTGTGTAGTCAGTCAGGGTCTCAACTTACTGTTAGTAAGGATAATAGAATACAATTGAAATTTGGTGGTGCATCAGCAGTTTTCCTCCTGCTTATTCCAGTCACTGACAGTCACTCAATTAACCCATGTCAGCTAACATTTGATATATTACTAGGTAAGTTAGTCTAGCCAGCTATCTAAACCTTGTAGTGATTATGGCCCCCTTTGATTGTGTTAGTCATTCTCACTCAGATATCAGATATCATATCAAGAAATTAGCTTTAAAGCTGCAAAATGTTCTCTTCGCCACCAAGAGGGGGACCACTAAAATGTTGCCAGCGAAGTGAGAGGGGCTCCCCAACCAAATCTCCTCAAAATACCAGAAACAGCCCTAAGCTGAGCTATTCTGCGGAAGCATGAACAAGATTTTGTGATCAATCTTGGGCCGTGTGTATGAGGTGCATATCAGAGCGTCGTCTCCAGGGTGCGGGATAATTGTTACTGAAGAGACAACAGCATCTCATAGAAAACAGGCCAATATGAATTTCTTCTGAGTGTACCTGTCCTACCTCTTTCACGCTCTCTCTCATCTCTATTTCACCATCTTTCTCTCTCCATCTCGCTTTCATTCTCTCGCCGTCTCTGTTTCACTCTCTCTCTCCATCTTTCTTTTACTCTCTCTCTCCATCTCTCTTCCACCTTCTCTTTCCCTCTGTATCCATCTTTCCTTAACTCTCTCTCTCTCTCCATTTCTCTGTCACTCTTTCTTCCTCTCTCTTTAACTCTCTCTCCCTGTCTTTCATTCACTCTACCTGACTGTGTGCCTCGGCTGCCTTCTCTCTCGTGCATCTCCATGGGGATCGAGTGTCTAATTAAAGATGTCCTCCAGCTAGTTGTCCACTTAACACAGTCAATTAGGAACTGGAGTCTGTTTGTCTGTGTTTGTTGGGGTGTGAACCTCATTTTGGACAGGGTTACATATGTTTGTGTACTTTGGTGAACATACATGTGCGTGGGTGTGTGTCTGTGTTTCTTGTCTTCAGGGTGTGTGTGCCCATTTATGCTTATCAATGGTTAGGGAATGCAGTGCAATGCAGATCCTGGGGTGTGTTCTTAATAATTCACAAGTTATTATTTATTATCAGAGGCCAGCCCGGCCCGACGGGCTGCTTTACATGGCCCTGCTTCGTGAAGTCAAATTAAATAAGCACATTCCTGCTATGTTCGCTCCCTGGTGCATTCCGTCTTCCCGGCGCTAAGGGATCACTCTCTTCCTGCTGCTACTTCCGGAAGAGTTTATTTACCATTATCACTATTCAGGGAATCCATTTTTCATACGCAATTGATTTGATGGAAAAGAAAATATTCCTAATCTTCTATCCAATTTAACTTTGTGCATATAACCTCCTGAGAGAAGAAAATGCAATGAAGTTGTTTTCATGTACTCAAATTTGCTTCAGTTGAGTGCGTTTGTTATCCAGATTAAGTGTGGGTATTTGGTGCGGTGCAATGCGGCAGGGTAGCCTAGTGGTTAGAGCGTTGGACTAGTAACCGGAAGGTTGCAAGTTCGAATCCCCGAGCTGACAAGGTACAAATCTGTCGTTCTGCCCCTGAACAGGCAGTTAACCCACTGTTCCTAGGCCGTCCATTGAAAATAAGAATTTGTTCTTAACTGACTTACCCAGTAAAATAAAGGTTAAAAAAAATAAAAAATGCAATGAATGTGTGGGGACATATCCTGCAACTGTTTTCCAACACAGTGTTGCTTTGTGGTCTCATTTTGTGAACCAGTCCCACTCTGGAAAATCTACATTTTCACATATTTATAAAGTTGTTAGCCTTCTGAATACCTGCAAGCCTGTATCACTCACAAGCGGTCAGAGGAACACATTCTGGCATGAGTGCGTAGTTACATGTCACCCGCGCAGCCCTACGGGAGAGCCGTGCGTCAGCCGCAGCACCCCTGGCACTACTGTTGGTTGTGTCCAATTAACACCTGTGTGTGATTTTTGACTCACACCACTACCTGTGGTAAGACACCTGTCCCATAACATGTTGGTGCTCAGGTGAGGCACATGTGGGAGGTTGTTTTTGGTTGTTTGGCGACAGACCTACTTTCTCAGTGGCATTTTTACAACACGTTACTGTTGTTTCTGTAAGGACAGTCACCAGGTGTAGTGGCCTATAATAAACATAGCATTTCACATATGGGACAGAGTGCCAGTACCTGGGTGCCAGTCTGTTTCTGCTATCATGCCAAATCCTTACCACTCATTGTCACGACAAACAAACACATGTTTTGGCATAACAATAAGTGACAAGGAGTTGGCATGATAGCACAAACAGATCTGGGACCAGGCTAAGAGAGAACTGGACCTCATGTCATACACAGCACTGCTTAAACTCTGTTTTATGTGGTATTTATATTGGCGTGTACAGTATAATTAATAGTGCCAGAGTTTGATAGAAAGCTAATCTTCCTCCGTCGTCCCTGGGCACATGGCCGTTAAGCATGTAATAATATTGTACCTGTACCGGCTAATGTTTTTAAACCAAGACATATCTTATACAGTTGTAGCCTATGCATGTATGCAATGTTATTTTGCATATAGTGGGAGAGATGGCAATCGTTGAAGTATGTGGTGAATTCTCAAAACTCATAGTGCAAAACTCAAAACTGGTAAGACTTGTATGTTAATTGTGCATTCATTTTGTTAGTAGATGTCTTTCACCACAAAACCATGGATCCAAAATATAAGGTTACTGTGAAATATAATGACTACAAATTGCCCCTCCGCCCACTTCGCTTCCCTTCATTGAAAGGGGCTCTGTTGTTTCATCGCCCACAATGCGTTCAGAGGATCACAGCCTTTTGGGACTGAAAAGTCCTACAGTATACTGTACTTATTGACCATGCCTCTGGCTCCGGTTCGGCAATGCATGCTTCCAGTAGGATGCAGAGCCAACAATGGTTTGCATGCCCTGCTGAAGGACCCTACCATGCAGAATAGGTGGTTATGGTAGTGAGTATATCGGTAGCTAAACCATAGACTGCTAGTCATGTATCAGGTTATGTACACTGATCACTGTTCTCACTCAAAAATATGTTGTATAAAAGCTAACTTCATTTTCAATTATTTGAATTGTTTTCCTGCATCAACGTTTCGGCTTTACAGCCTTATTCAGTGTGCATGTACAATGTTCTTTCATTCAAAACATCTGTAAAGAACAACAGATGAGCAGCAGGTGCTTCTAATCAGGGTGGCCACTCATCAGCCAATCAGAGATGTGGCTATTCTGGTCCAACTGTACACAAATTAGTTACAAAAAGATCCAGAATTATAGGGTATGGGAGAGGGCACGAAGTGCGACTCAAAAATCAATCGCCCCAGGTGTCATCAATTCATGAAATAGCCCACCACGAAGGACATAAGGCAAAACCGGGGGCCAATTGATAAACAATATGCAAAATCTGATATGGTCAGTTTTCTTGTATAACAGTCTAAATGTGGCTTATAGGAAGGAGGTGAAATCGAATTATTTGTTTCAACCGAGTGGAGAAACAGAATTCTATTTATATATCTACATGGTTTGTCTTTGGAGTAATTTGTTGTCATAGTCACCTCTAAGTGGTGGATGAACTTTTCCGATCCCGACGCAACGCAATTCATTAATAGAAGGATATTGTTCTAGAAAGTGTCTCGCAACTGACGAGGTGATATCTTGAGGTCTAATAGTGGATTTATGTTCTCTGAGATGTACTTTCAAGGCACGGGATGTTTTTCCAATACATATCTTATTACAAGGACACCGTAACATATAAATAACTTCTTTAGTAGTGCAAAAGTTATACAAGACTTTATCTCATAGGTCCTAGAAGTTTGAGGGCATACAGAGCTCGTACATTTCCTTATGGTGCTACAAGAGGCACAATATCAACAGGTGAAACATCCTTTTATGAATGCCTCTTTTCTCTCTCTGACCACATCTGAATGAACCAATATGTTTAATAGATTTCTTGATCGTTTGTAGGTAAATAAAGGTGGAAGGCAGAATTTAAAGAGGAGTATGATGATAGTATATGCCAGTGCTTATTGACAATATACTTTTATTTTATTTAACGAGGCAAGTCCGTTAAGAAGAAATTCTTATTTACAATGATGGTCATTACAGCTTGATGCCATTACAGCTATCATTGAAAGTAAGTATATAGTTTACAGAAAACAGTTTCTTCTGTTTTTTTCTGTTGGGTTTTATTAAGTAACTGGCTTTTGATCAAGCTTTTAACTTGTTGTTGAGCTTTATCAAGCCAAGTATCCTCTGAAGCGAAAAATGCTCAAGGAGAGAATTTGATTGTCTATCAAATCAAATCAAATTTTATTGGTCATATCCACATGGTTAGCAGATGTTAATGCGAGTGTAGCGAAATGCTTGTGCTTCTAGTTCCGACCGTGCAGTAATATCTAACAAGTAATCAAACCATTTCACAACATCTACCTTATACACACAAGTGTAGAGGAATGACTAAGAATATGTACATATAAATATATGGATGAGCGATGGCCGAACGGCATAGGCAAGACGCAGTAGATGGTATAGAATACAGTTTATACATATGAGGTGAGTAATGTAGGGTATGTAAACATTATATAAAGTGGCATTGTTTAAAGTGGCTAGTGATACATTTATTACATCCAAATGTTAATTATTAAAGTGACTAGAGATGAGTCAGTATGTTGGCAGCAGCCACTCAATGTTAGTGATGGCTGTTTATTAACAGTCTGATGGCCTTGAGATAGAAGCTGTTTTTCAGTCTCTCGGTCCCAGCTTTGATTCACCTGCACTGACCTTGCCTTCTGGATGATAGCGGGTTGAACAGGCAGTGGCTCGAGTGGTTGTTGTCCTTGATTATCTTTTTGGCCTTCCTGTAACATCGGGTGGTGTAGGTGTCCTGGAGGGCAGTTAGTTTGCCCCGATGATGCATTGTGCAGACCTCACCACCCAACTGCTCTGGTTGTGAGCGGAGCAGTTGCAATACCAGGCGGTGATTCAGCCCGACAGGATGCTATCGATTGTGTATCTGTAAAAGTTTTAGGAGGCTGAAGAAATTGGTCTTGTCACCAAAGGTTGGTTTTCTTTTTGGAGTCTGTGATTGACTGTGGACCCTGCCACATACGTCTCGTGTCTTAGCCGTTGAATTGCGACTCTACTTTGTCTCTATACTGACGCTTAGCTTGTTTGATTGCCTTGCGGAGGGAATAGCTACACTGTTTTGTATTCGGTCATGTTTCCGTTCGACCTTGCCATGATTAAAAGCAGTGGTTTACGCTTTCAGTTTTGCGCGAATACTGCATCAATCCACGGTTTCTGGTTGAGGACAGTTTTAATATTCACAGTGGGTACAACATCATCGACGCACTTGCTAATAAACTCACTCACGGAATCAGCGTATACATCAATGTTGTTGTCGGAGGCTCTTCGGAAAATATCCCAGTCCATGTGATTGAAGCAATCTTGAAGCGTGGAATTGTTACGGCAGATGAGTGAGGAGGTGTGGAGTCAGGCGCAGAGAGCAAAAGATGTGGGAAAAAACACGCTTTAATGTCCCGGATAAATAACATGAACAAAAGTAGGAAAACAAATGAACAGAAATATAAACGGACAGCGCCAACCGCCGAGCGCCACCCGAACAAGAAGGGGAGTCACCTTCGGTAATATTTGTGACAGGAATCAGATTGGTCGGACTAGCGTTGAACAGACCTGAGCATAGGCGTTTCCTGTTTTAGTTTCTGTCTATAGGCTGGGAGCAACAAAATGGAGTCGTGGTCAGATTTGCCAAAAGGAGGGCGAGGGAGGCCTTTGTATGCTTCGCGGAAGTTAGAGTAGCAATGATCCAGAATTTTGCCAGCCCGGGTCGCATATTCAATATGCTGATAAACAAGGGAGCCTTGTTACGTCTGCAGCACCGTTGTTTTGGGTTGCCTACTGGGATCCGATCCATTGTCCTGGGTGATGGTCCAAACACAGGATACGCTTCGGAAAAGTCGTATTCCTGGTCGTAATGTTGGTAAGTTGACTTTGCTCTTATATCCAATAGTTCTTCCCGGCTGTATGTATTAAGACTTAAGATTTCCTGGGGTAACAGTGTAAGAAATAATACATGAAAAAAAGAAAATATTGCATACTTTCCTAAGAACACAAAGCGAGGCGACCATCTCTGTTGGCGCCATCCTAACAGAAATTATTCCTCTGTGTCACAGATGCGATGCAGTCTATGAAGTTGGCTTACTGCTACACCCTTTTTTAGGAAGAAAGGATGGTAACTATCAGAATAGTACTTTTATCTGTATGTTTTCTGTAAACTGTAGTACTTAAAGATTGTCGTCTTCTTTGTATCATGTAGGCCTGCCTACATCTAAGAAATGTATAGAGTTAATGTTATTTTCCATAGTGAAGTAAATTGATTGTACTCTGGAGTTAATGTAGTTAAGAAATTAATTGAATTTAATTTCGGAATCCTTCCACATCATAAAGCGATCATCTACAGTAAATATATATATTTATAAATATTTAGAAATCTTTGTAAGGATTATTTTCATAAATAAAATCCAATTCAAATTTCCCAATAAAGAGATATGCATAGTTAGGAGCTAATGGAGTTCCCATTGCTGTTCCAAAAGTCTGTAGATAGCAATATTTGTAAAATAGAAAATAGTTTTTTAGTAAGCACTAGTTAAGCAAGCTCAAGCGGTTGGAGAGCAAGAATTTGAGGGCCTCCGTTCCTCCATCATTCGGAATATTGGTATTGATGGTGATGAGACATAAAGAGTGACTAACCAATCTCGTTCACTAATAACTGGTATACTTTGTTATTTCATTAGAAAATCAGTGGTGTCTTTTAAATAAGATGGCAACTGTTTGACTAATAGATTGTCATGCGGGTGAAAGAGGACCCAAAAGCGACTTAACAGAAACAGAGTTTATTCAAGTCCAAACAGAAAACGACAAATCCTGAATCCTTAACAGGAAATGTCCAAACAGGGAATAACAGAAATCCTCTAGTCTGTAGAGGGGAATAACAGGAGAAGCGGCCACAGACTGCAGGTCGCTTCGGGTAGGCGCAGGCCGTAGCTGACAGAGACACCTGCTCACACACAGCATCTGATGAAGGCAAAAACACGACAGGACAGGGCGATACACAATCACAGCACGGTGAATTCTAAACAAGGAACCGACAGGACAGGAACGGAACACAAAGGAAGAAATAGGGACTCTAATCAGGGGAAAGGATCGGGAACAGGTGTGGGAAGACTAAATGATGATTAGGGGAATAGGAACAGCTGGGAGCAGGAACGGAACGATAGAGAGAAGAGAGAGCGAGAGAGTGAGAGAGGGAGGGGGAGAGAGAGGGATAGAAAGAGGGAAAGAACCTAATAAGACCAGCAGAGGGAAACGAATAGAATGGGGAGCACAGGGACAAGACATGATAATAATTGACAAACATGACAGTACCCCCCCACTCACCGAGCGCCTCCTGACGCACTCGAGGAGGAATCCTGGCGGCAACGGAGGAAATCATCGATGAGTGAACGGTCCAGCACGTCCCGAGACGGAACCCAACTCCTCTCCTCAGGACCGTAACCCTCCCAATCCACTAAGTATTGGTGACCCCGTCCCCGAGAACGCATGTCCATGATCTTATGTACCTTGTAAATAGGTGCGCTCTCGACAAGGACGGGAGGGGGAGGGAAGACGAACGGGGGTGCGAAGAAAGGGCTTAACACAGGAGACATGGAAGACAGGATGGACGCGACGAAGATGTCGCGGAAGAAGCAGTCGCACAGCGACAGGATTGACGACCTGGGAGACACGGAACGGACCAATGAACCGCGGAGTCAACTTACGAGAAGCTGTCGTAAGAGGAAGGTTGCGAGTGGAAAGCCACACTCTCTGGCCGCAACAATACCTTGGACTCTTAATCCTGCGTTTATTGGCGGCTCTCACCGTCTGTGCCCTGTAACGGCAAAGTGCAGACCTCACCCTCCTCCAGGTGCGCTCACAACGTTGGACAAACGCTTGAGCGGAGGGAACGCTGGACTCGGCAAGCTGGGATGAGAACAGAGGAGGCTGGTAACCCAGACTACTCTGAAACGGAGATAACCCGGTAGCAGACGAAGGAAGCGAATTGTGAGCGTATTCTGCCCAGGGGAGCTGTTCTGCCCAAGACGCAGGGTTTCTGAAAGAAAGGCTGCGTAGTATGCGACCAATCGTCTGATTGGCCCTCTCTGCTTGACCGTTAGACTGGGGATGAAACCCGGAAGAGAGACTGACGGACGCACCAATCAAACGACAGAACTCCCTCCAAAACTGTGACGTGAATTGCGGGCCTCTGTCTGAAACGGCGTCTAACGGGAGGCCATGAATTCTGAATACATTCTCAATAATGATTTGTGCCGTCTCCTTAGCGGAAGGAAGTTTAGCGAGGGGAATGAAATGTGCCGCCTTAGAGAACCTATCGACAACCGTAAGAATCACAGTCTTCCCCGCAGACAAAGGCAGACCGGTAATGAAGTCTAAGGCGATGTGAGACCATGGTCGAGAAGGAATGGGAGCGGTCTGAGACGACCGGCAGGAGGAGAGTTACCCGACTTAGTCTGCGCGCAGTCCGAACAAGCAGCCACGAAACGGCGCGTGTCACGCTCCTGAGTCGGCCACCAAAAGCGCTGGCGAATAGACGCAAGAGTGCCTCGAACACCGGGATGACCAGCTAACTTGGCAGAGTGAGCCCACTGAAGAACAGCCAGACGAGTGGAAACAGGAACGAAAAGGAGGTTACTAGGACAAGCGCGCGGCGACGCAGTGTGCGTGAGTGCTTGCTTAACCTGTCTTTCAATTCCCCAGACTGTTAACCCGACAACACGCCCATAAGGAAGAATCCCCTCGGGATCAGTAGAAGCCACAGAAGAACTAAACAGACGGGATAAGGCATCAGGCTTGGTGTTCTTGCTACCCGGACGGTAAGAAATCACAAACTCGAAACGAGCGAAAAACAACGCCCAACGAGCTTGACGGGCATTAAGTCGTTTGGCAGAACGGATGTACTCAAGGTTCTTATGGTCTGTCCAAACGACAAAGGAACGGTCGCCCCCTCCAACCACTGTCGCCATTCGCCTAGGGCTAAGCGGATGGCGAGCAGTTCACGGTTACCCACATCATAGTTGCGCTCAGATGGCGACAGGCGATGAGAAAAATAAGCGCAAGGATGAACCTTATCGTCAGACTGGAAGCGCTGGGATAGAATGGCTCCCACGCCTACCTCTGAAGCGTCAACCTCGACAATGAATTGTCTAGTGACGTCAGGAGTAACGAGGATAGGAGCGGACGTAAAACGTTCTTTTAGAAGATCAAAAGCTCCCTGGGCGGAACCGGACCACTTAAAACACGTCTTGACAGAAGTAAGAGCTGTGAGAGGGGCAGCAACTTGACCGAAATTACGAATGAAACGCCGATAGAAATTAGCGAAACCTAAAAAGCGCTGCAACTCGACACGTGACCTTGGAACGGGCCAATCACTGACAGCTTGGACCTTAGCGGAATCCATCTGAATGCCTTCAGCGGAAATAACGGAACCGAGAAAAGTAACGGAGGAGACATGAAAAGAGCACTTCTCAGCCTTTACGTAGAGACAATTCTCTAAAAGGCGCTGTAGAACACGTCGAACGTGCTGAACATGAATCTCGAGTGACGGAGAAAAAATCAGGATATCGTCAAGATAGACAAAAACAAAGATGTTCAGCATGTCTCTCAGAACATCATTAACTAATGCCTGAAAAACAGCTGGCGCATTGGCGAGACCGAACGGCAGAACCCGGTACTCAAAATGCCCTAACGGAGTGTTAAACGCCGTTTTCCACTCGTCCCCCTCTCTGATGCGCACGAGATGGTAAGCGTTACGAAGGTCCAACTTAGTAAAGCACCTGGCTCCCTGCAGAATCTCGAAGGCTGATGACATAAGGGGAAGCGGATAACGATTCTTAACTGTTATGTCATTCAGCCCTCGATAATCCACGCAGGGGCGCAGAGTACCGTCCTTCTTCTTAACAAAAAAGAACCCCGCCCCGGCCGGAGAGGAAGAAGGCACTATGGTACCGGCGTCAAGAGACACAGACAAATAATCCTCGAGAGCCTTACGTTCGGGAGCCGACAGAGAGTATAGTCTACCTCGAGGAGGAGTGGTCCCCGGAAGGAGATCAATACTACAATCATACGACCGGTGAGGAGGAAGGGAGTTGGCTCGGGACCGACTGAAGACCGTGCGCAGATCATGATATTCCTCCGGCACTCCTGTCAAATCGCCAGGTTCCTCCTGAGAAGTAGGGACAGAAGAAACGGGAGGGATGGCAGACATTAAACACTTCACATGACAAGAAACGTTCCAGGATAGGATAGAATTACTAGACCAATTAATAGAAGGATTATGACATACTAGCCAGGGATGACCCAAAACAACAGGTGTAAACGGTGAACGGAAAATCAAAAAAGAAATAGTCTCACTGTGGTTACCAGATACTGTGAGGGTTAAAGGTAGTGTCTCAAATCTGATACTGGGAAGATGACTACCATCTAAGGCGAACATGGGCGTAGGCTTCTCTAACTCTCTGAAAGGAATGTCATGTTTCCGAACCCATGCTTCGTCCATGAAACAACCCTCAGCCCCAGAGTCTATCAAGGCACTACATGTAGCACCCGAACCGGTCCAGCGTAGATGGACCGACAAAGTAGTACAGGATTTTGATGGAGAGACTTGAGTAGTTGCGCTCACCTGTAGCCCTCCGCTTACAGATGAGCTCTGGCTTTTACTGGACATGAATTAACAAAATGTCCAGCAACTCCGCAATAGAGGCACAGGCGGTTGGTGATCCTCCGTTCCCTCTCCTTAGTCGAGATGCGAATCCCTCCCAGCTGCATGGGCTCAGTCTCAAAGCCAGAGGAGGGAGATGGTTGCGATGCGGAGCAGGGAAACACCGTTGATGCGAGCTCTCTTCCACGAGCCCGGTGACGAAGATCTACCCGTCGTTCTATGCGGATGGCGAGAGCAATCAAAGAGTCCACATCTGAAGGAACCTCCCGGGAGAGAATCTCATCCTTAACCACTGCGTGGAGTCCCTCCAGAAAACGAGCGAGCAGCGCCGGCTCGTTCCACTCACTAGAGGCAGCAAGAGTGCGAAACTCAATAGAATAATCCGTTATGGACCGTTCACCTTGGCATAAGGAAGCCAGGACCCTAGAAGCCTCCCCACCAAAAACTGAACGGTCAAAAACCCGAATCATCTCCTCTTTAAAGTTCTGGAACTTGTTAGAGCAATCAGCCCTTGCCTCCCAGATAGCTGTGCCCCATTCTCGAGCCCGGCCAGTAAGGAGTGAAATGACGTAAGCAACCCGAGCTCTCTCTCTAGAGTATGTGTTGGGTTGGAGAGAGAACACAATCTCACACTGCGTGAGAAAGGAGCGGCACTCAGTGGGCTGCCCGGAGTAGCAAGGTGGGTTATTAACCCTAGGTTCTGGAGGCTCGGCAGGCCAGGAAGTAACAGGTGGCACGAGACGTAGACTCTGGAACTGTCCAGAGAGGTCGGAAACCTGAGCGGCCAGGTTCTCCACGGCATGGCGAGCAGCAGACAATTCCTGCTCGTGTCTGCCGAGCATGGCTCCTTGGATCTCGACGGCAGTGTAACGAGCGTCTGAAGTCGCTGGGTCCATTCCTTGGTCGGTTCCTTCTGTCATGCGGGTGAAAGAGGACCCAAAAGCGACTTAACAGAAACAGAGTTTATTCAAGTCCAAACAGAAAACGACAAATCCTGAATCCTTAACAGGAAATGTCCAAACAGGGAATAACAGAAATCCTCTAGTCTGTAGAGGGGAATAACAGGAGAAGCGGCCACAGACTGCAGGTCGCCGGGTAGGCGCAGGCCGTAGCTGACAGAGACACCTGCTCACACGCAGCATCTGATGAAGGCAAAAACACGACAGGACAGGGCGATACACAATCACAGCACGGTGAATTCTAAACAAGGAACCGACAGGACAGGAACGGAACACAAAGGAAGAAATAGGGACTCTAATCAGGGGAAAGGATCGGGAACAGGTGTGGGAAGACTAAATGATGATTAGGGGAATAGGAACAGCTGGGAGCAGGAACGGAACGATAGAGAGAAGAGAGAGCGAGAGAGTGAGAGAGGGAGGGGGAGAGAGAGGGATAGAAAGAGGGAAAGAACCTAATAAGACCAGCAGAGGGAAACGAATAGAATGGGGAGCACAGGGACAAGACATGATAATAATTGACAAACATGACATAGATAAATGTGAAAGTCTGCATAATGATGCAGTTTTTCTGTTTGGGAGCCAATAACTGAAATGATAGATCTTAAAACCTTTCTAGGGCAGGCGTTCCGCTAGCGGAACCCCCCACAAAAGGCAGCGAGCGAAATTCATATATTATTTTTCATGTGTAACTTTCACACATTAACAAGTCCAATACAGCAAATGAAAGATACACATCTTGTTAATCTACCCATCGTGTCCGATTTCAAAAATGCTTTACAGCGAAAGCACAACATATTAGAAATGTTGCGCTTGATCTTTCCCGGTTTGAACTACAGTAGATCAGCTTGGAGGTTATCAATCTTGGTTTTGATCTTCAGCTGGAGTCTGTCCACTTCTTTTCGATTAAATGTCTGCTTAATGTCAAGCTCTCTTGAGGAATGGTCAATGATGAGGAGCTTTAGGTCCAATGAGCAGTGATTCAGTATCTCGCATGAGTGTCTGCAGAATTCGGGGTCAGGTCTCCCTATGGGCGGCTCCTTTTGGATAAGTAAGCCTTGTGGGATTCTACTGTTCTTGTAGTATTCGCTGAGCGTTCTGGCATGGAGCTCGAAGCGAATTTCTCTCTCTTGTAGTTTTTAAAAATGTATTTCATACTCTTCCAGTGTTTCCTTTTCTGGGACTATGGTGGTGGATAATTTTGTCCGCATCTCTTGTGCTGAATGTGAACGTACGGGCTCTCGCCTCAGTAAGTTTGCTAATAGTTTCAAAAGACATGGTTCAGAGTCAGGGGCTGCTGATGGATGGGAATGATAACTAATCAAGAGAGAACCATCGCGCACTCCCAGAAGCTCGGCTGGTGCATAAAGCAAACAAAGAGGGGTAATGGGTTCACACTCTACAATATGTCATAAAGCTTACTTTATCATTCAGTGTTTTACATTTTGTTTACTGCATCAGGGATAGTGTACACAGACGTTTCGGCTTATTCAGTGTATAGGTACACATTTCTTTCATTCAAACAGCATCTGTAAAGAACAACAGATAAGCAAAAGGTGCATCTAATCAAGGTTGATTTTTCTGGTCCACCTGTACACAAATTAGTCACAAAGAGATATAGAATTATATGGTATGGGAGCGGGCATTGAACAAAAATATATAAGCAACATGTAAAATGTTGGTCCCATACCCTATAATTCTGTATCTCTTTGTATCTCATGAGCTGAAATAAAATATTCCAGAAATTTTCCATACGCACAAAAGCTTATTTATCTCAAATGTTCTGCACAAATTTGTTTACATCCCTGTAAGTGAACATTTCCCCAAGATAATCCATCCACATGACAGGTATGGCATATCATGAAGCTGATTAAACAGCATGATCATTACACAGGTACACCGTGTTCTGGGGACAATAACATTTACATTTACATTTAAGTCATTTAGCAGACGCTCTTATCCATAGCTCTATAATGTGCAGTTTTGTCACACAACACAATGCCACAGATGTCTGAAGTTTTGAGGGAGTTGCGCAATTGGCATGCTAACTACAGGAATGTCCACCAGAGCTGGTGCCAGACAATTGAATGTTAATTTCTCTACCATAAGCTGCCTCCAACATCGTTTAACTTCTTGACTCACCCATCCCTTTAGCAGGATCATTTTCATCAACACCCACTGAATTGCAGCGTGCCAAATTCAAATTAAATTACTAAAAACAGTTTATTTTCTAGAAATCAAAAGTGCATTATAGAAAAACACAGCTTAGCTTGTTGTTAATCTACCTGGCGTGTCAGATTTCAATACAGCTTTTCGGCGACAGCATAACAAGCTTTTATGTAAGAACATCTCTCAAAATATTACAAACACTAGCAGCCAAGTAGATTGGTCACGAAAGTCAGAAAAGCAATAGATTAAATCGCTTACCTTTGATGATCTTCGGATGTTTGCACTCACGAGACTCCCAGTTATACAATAAATGTTCCTTTTGTTCCATAAAGATTATTTTTATATCCAAAATACCTCCATTTGTTTGGCGCGTTATGTTCAGAAATCCACAGGCTCGATTGGTTACGACATCGCAGACATCGCAAAAATCTCAAATAGTATCCGTAATGTCCACAGAAACATGTCAAACGTTTTCTATAATCAATCCTCAGGTTGTTTTTAAAATATATAATTGATAATATATCAACCAGGACTGTCACTTTCTCAATAGGAGAGGGAGAGACAATGGCTGCCCCACTCTGTTGCGCAAGCAAAACTCTGCGAACACCCAGCTATCCACTGACGCAAAGTTATCCTTCTCGCTAATTTTTCAAAATAAAAGCCTGAAAATATGTCTAAAGACTGTTGACACCTTGAGGAAGCCATAGGAAAAGGAATCTGATTGATATCCCTTTAAATGGAGGCGAGGCATCTAATGGAACAGAGAGCTTTCAGGAAAAACCGTACTTCCTGGTTTGATTTTCCTCAGGTTTTCGCCTGCAATATCAGTTCTGTTATACTCACAGACAATATTTTGACAGTTTTGGAAACTTTAGAGTGTTTTCTATCCCAATCTTATATGCATATATGCATAGTTTCAAATGGGTACGTTTTTTAGCCAAAAACGAAAATCCTGCCCCCTACACTCAAGAAGTTAAGAGAATTTGGCAGTACGTCCAGCCAGCCTCACTACCGCAGACCACGTGTAACCACACCAGCCAAGGACCTCCACATACGGCTTCTTCACCTGTGGGATCAATCAATTAATCAATCAAATGTATTAATAAAGCCCTTTTTACATTAGCAGATGTCACAAAGTGCTATACAGAAACCCAGCCTAAAATCCCAAACAGCAAGCAAAGCAGATGTAAAGCACGGTGGCTCTGAAAAACTCCCTACAAAGGCAGGAACCTATGAACAAACCTAGCGAGGAACCAGGCTATGAGGGGTGGCCAGTCCTTTGCTGGCTGTGCCGGGTAGAGATTATAACAGTACATGGCCAAGATGTTTAAACGTTCATAGATGACCAACTGGATTGAATAATAATAATCACAGTGGTTGCAGAGGGTGCAAAAGGTCAGCACCTCATGAGTAAATGTCAGTTGGCTTTTCATAGCCGAGCATTCGGAGAGAGAGAGTAGAAAACAGCAGGTCTGGGACAAGGTAGCACGTCCGGTGAACAGGTCAGGGTTCCATAGTTGCAGACAGAACAGTTGAAACTGGAGCAGTAGCACGACCAGGTAGACTGGGGGCAGCAAGGAGTCATCAGGCCAGGTAGTACAGAGGCATGGTCATAGGAGAGTCCACTGGGAGAGGAGGGAGAGGGAGAGAGAGAGAATTAGAGGGAGAATGCTTAAATTCACACAGGACACCGGATAAGACAGGATAATTACACCAGATAACAGACTGACCCAAGCCCCCAACACAAACTATTGCAGCATAGACACTAGAGGCTGAGACAGGAGGGGGTCGGGAGACACTGTAGCCCCGTTCAACGATACCCCCGGACAAGGCCAACCAGGCAGGATATAACCCCACCCACTTTTCCAAACCACAGCCCCCACACCACTAGGAAGATCATATCAGTGACTCAACACACTCAATTGACGCTCCCCTTCGAGGGACGGGATGGAACAGCACTGTCACAATCAACAACCGGATTCAAATCAAATCAAATCCAATTTTATTTATATAGCCCTTCGTACAGACCATGGTGCTTGCCTACGGAGCTGTGAGGGGAACGGCACCTCAGTACCTCCAGGCTCTGATCAGGCCCTACACCCAAATAAGGGCACTGCGTTCATCCACCTCTGGCCTGCTCGCCTCCCTACCACTGAGGAAGTACAGTTCCCGCTCAGCCCAGTCAAAACTGTTCGCTGCTCTGGCTCCCCAATGGTGGAACAAACTCCCTCATGACGCCAGGACAGCGGAGTCAATCACCACCTTCCGGAGACACCTGAAACCCCATCTCTTTAAGGAATACTTAGGATAGGATAAAGTAATCCTTCTCACCCCCCCCCCCCCTTAAAATATTTAGATGCACTATTGTAAAGTGGCTGTTCCACTGGATGTCATAAGGTGAATGCACCAATTTGTAAGTCGCTCTGGATAAGAGCGTCTGCTAAATGACTTAAATGTAATGTAATGTACATCAGCTGATATCTCAAAGTGCTGTACAGAAACCCAGCCTAAAACCACAAACAGCAAGCAATGCAGGTGTAGAAGCACGGTGGCTAGGAAAAACTCCCTAGAAAGGCCAAAACCTAGGAAGAAACCTAGAGAGGAACCAGGCTATGTGGGGTGGCCAGTCCTCTTCTGGCTGTGCCGGGTGGAGATTATAACAGAACATGGCCAAGATGTTCAAATGTTCATAAATGACCAGCATGGTCGAATAATAGTAAGGCAGAACAGTTGAAACTGGAGCAGCAGCATGGCCAGGTGGACTGGGGACAGCAAGGAGTCATCATGTCAGGTAGTCCTGGGGCATGGTCCTAGGGCTCAGGTCCTCCGAGAGAGAGAAAGAAAGAAGGAGAGAATTAGAGAACGCACATTTAGATTCACACAGGACACTGAATAGGACAGGGGACGTACTCCAGATATAACAAACTGACCCCCCCGACACAAACTACTGCAGCATAAATACTGGAGGCTGAGACAGGAGGGGTTAGGAGACACTGTGGCCCCATCCGAGGACACCCCCGGACAGGGCCAAACAGGAAGGATATAACCCCACCCACTTTGCCAAAGCACAGCCCCCACATCACTGATCAACTCTATGCGAAGTATCGCAGTGCATTAGTCAAATGGTGGTCACACCAGATACTGACTGCTGTTTTGATCCACACCCCTACCTTTTTTCAAGCTGTCTGTGACCAACAGATGCATATTTGTATTCCCAGTAATGTGAAATTCATAGTTTATAGCCTAATGATTTTTTCTCTCGATTTAATGATTTCCTTATGTGAACTGTAACTCAGTAAAATCTTTGAAATTGTTGCCTGTTCCATTTGTATTTTAGTTCAGTGTATATTTTGAAAATCATTATCACTATCCTCGCATGCAAAGCTGACATTATCTACCTAGCTATCTAGCTAGTTGGCTAATGTTAGTCTACATCAATACAACTCAGATTTGGCATGGAAACCCACTAACATTTCAAAAGGTGGTCAACTAATTAGTTAGAAAACCACAGACCACAGTGGCCTCCATCATTCTTAAATGGAATAGGTTTGTAACCAACAAGACTCTTCCTAGAGCTGGCCGCCCGGCCAAACTGAAAGATCGGGGGAGAAGGGCGGGAAGGGAGGTGACCAAGAACCCGATAGTCACTCTGACAGAGCTCCAGAGTTCCTCTGTGGAGATTGGAGAACCTTCCAGAAGGACAACCATCTCTTCAGTACTCCACCAATCAGACCTGTATGGTAGAGTGGCTAGACAGAAGCCACTCCTCAGTAAAAGACACATGACAGCCCGCTTGGAGTTTGCCAAAAGGTACCTAAAGGACTGTCAGACCATGAGAAACAAGAGTCTCTTGTCTGATGGCACCAAGACTGAACTCTTTGGCCTGAATGCTTAGCGTCATGTCTAGAGGAACCCTGGCAACATCCCTACGGAGAAGCATGGTGGTCGCAGAATGATGGTCGCAGCATGGCGGTGGCAACATCATGCTGTGGGGATGCTTTTCAGTGGCAGGAACTGGGAGACTAGTCAAGATAGAGGGAAAGATGAGAAAAAAAGATAGAGGGAAAGATGAACGGAGCAAAGTACAGAGAGATCCTTGATGAAAACCTGCTCCAGAGTGCTCAGGGTATCAGACCACTGCCAAGACAACGCAGGAGTGGCTTCGGGACAAGTCTCTGAATGTCCTTGAGTGGGTCAGCCAGAGCCCGGACTAGAACCCAATCAAACATCTCTGGAGAGACCTGAAAATAGCTGTGTCGCGAAGCTCCCATCCTACCTGACAGAGCTTGAGAGGATCTGCAGAGAAAAATGGGAGAAACTCCCCAAATACAGGTGTCATACCCAAGAAGACGTGAGGCTTTAATCACTGCCAAAAGTGCTTCAAAAAAGTACTGAATAAAGGGTCTGAATACTTATGTATAAAATTGCAAAAATGTCTTAACCTGTTGTTGCAACGTAACAAAATGTGGGAATGGTCAAGGGGTCTGAAAACCTTTCCCAATTAACTGTATGGGTATATTATAGTACATTACACTGTTTTGACACTAAGCAATACACTTGCACTACCCAATAAAATTGACTGAATATCAAATTTCCGTAATTTCTATCCCATTTGTGATCAAAGGTGTGATCATTGAAGACGTCTTTTTCACAATGTAATCAAATTTAAAAAAATGTAAGAAACATGATGCTTAGCAGGCACTAGTTTGCATCAAGCTTCTCTTGAGCACTTGCACTGCACCAAATACCCTAGTTTCACTCATAATGATCCTCACACCTCTGAAGACTTTCCATGCCAGTCCGAAGAACAGGTGTTTTATCTCTGAACACTCAAAAGCTGGTTTCTCCACCACGACTGTTAGATAAGTGGAACCGTGGGGTGTTAAAACAACACTCGGTGGAGACTACAGATCTTGACTTCCAGATCTTGACATCTTGACGTGTTCAGCCTGAGACATGCCATTAAGTTATTTTGACACATGCCCTCATACCTCACCATTGTTACAACCCCCTCCCCCTTTATTGTTACAGCCCCCCCACCCCCATTGCACAACCAGATGTTCTGGGTAGCGCTGAGGTGGAGGTTATTAAAAATGCATCCAGGTCCTCTGGGTCTGTCTTCACATCAGACGTCATGCCTTCAGTTGCCCCCGCAAATTGCTACTTCTCTTCATCAAAGACTTATTTTGAATGACTGGCCAGGGCCAGGAGACAATACGTTATTCTGCCCAATGAACAAACAGCCTTGAACATCGGAATCTAAAAAAAGCACACTCAAATCTGTGGAACAAGTCTCAACTTTTCAGAAATAGTTGTACTGTATTTAAAATGTATGCATCGGTTTAACCTGTCTCTGGCATTGCTTTTTTTATATCCCGTTCCTTTGGTATTTTGGTATTCTATTAGGATCCCCATTAGCTGTAGCAAAAGCAGCAGCTACTCTTCCTGGGGTCCACACAATACATGACACATGACATAATGCAGAACATCAATAA
Organism: Oncorhynchus gorbuscha; assembly: GCF_021184085.1. Taxonomy (NCBI): domain Eukaryota; kingdom Metazoa; phylum Chordata; class Actinopteri; order Salmoniformes; family Salmonidae; genus Oncorhynchus; species Oncorhynchus gorbuscha. Next base: position 40,648,399 of record NC_060190.1, on the reverse strand, counting down.
ACAAGAACAGCTCAAGGACAGAACTACATACATTTTTTAAAAAGGCACACGTAGCCTACATACCAATGCATACACACAAACTATCGAGGTCAAATAGGGGAGAGGCGTTGTGCCGTGAGGTGTTGCTTTATCTGTTTTTTTAAAACCAGGTTTGCTGTCTATTTGAGCAATATGAGATGGAAGGAAGTTCCAAGCAATAAGGGCTCTATATAATACTGTATGCTTTCTTGAATTTGTTCTGGATTTGAGGACTGTGAAAAGACCCCTGGTGGTATGTCTGGTGGGGTATGTGTGAATGTCAGAACTGTGTGTAAGTTGACTATGCAAACAATTTCCAACACATTAATGTTTCTTATAAAAAGAAGAAGTGATGCAGTCAGTCTCTCCTCAACTCATAGCCAAGAGAGACTGGCATGGTATTTATATCAGCCCTCTGATTACAATGAAGAGCAAAACATGGAGCTCTGTTAACGATCGCCATTCCATCAATGGGACAGTTGTAAATCATGCAGAGTGTTATGTCTAAATTGCAGATTTTAGAGAAACAACAAATGTTGATACATACAGTGGGGCAAAAAAGGATTTAGTCAGCCACCAAAAGTGCAAGTTCTCCCACTTAAAAAGATGAGAGAGGCCTGTAATTTTCATCATAGGTACACTTCAACTATGACAGACAAAATGAGAGGTTGCCCGCTGCTAGCTAGGCATAATGCTATGCTAGGCTATCGATAAACTTACACAAATGCTTGTCTTGCTTTGGCTGTAAAGCATATTGTCAAAATCTGAGATGACAGGGTGATTAACAAAAGGCTAAACTGTGTTTCAATATATTTCACTTGTGATTTCATGAATATTAATATTTTCTAGTAATATTTATGTCCGTTGCGTTATGCTAATTAGTGTCAGTTGATGACAACGCTCCCGGATCCGCAATGGGTAGTTACTCTCTCTAATTTTCTCTCTTTTTCTCTCTTTCCTTTCTTTCTTTCTTTCTTTGTTTCTTTCTCTTGGAAGACCTGCACCCTAGGACCATGTCTCAGGACTAACTTGCCTGATGACCCCTTGCTGTCCCCAGTCTACCTGGTCCTGCTGCTGCTCCAGTTTCACGTGTTCTGCCTGCGGCTATGGAACCCTGACCTGATCACCAGACGTGCTACCTGCCCCAGACCTGCTGTTTTCAACTCTCTAGAGACATCAGGAGCGGTAGAGATACTCTAAATGATCGGCTATGAAAAGCCAACTGACATTTACTCCTGTTGCACCCTCTACAAGCACTGTGATTATTATTACTTGACCCTGATGGTCATCTATGAACATCTGAACATGTTGGCCATGTTATGTTATAATCTCCACCCGGCACAGCCAGAAGAGGACTGGCCACCCCTCATAGCCTGGTTCCTCTCTAGGTTTCTTCCTAAGTTCTGGCCTTTCTAGGGAGTTTTTCCTAGCTACTGTGCTTCTACACCTGCATTGCTTGCTCTTTGAGCTTTTAGACTGGGTTTCTGTACAGCACTTTGTGACATCAGCTGATGTAAGAAGGGCTTTATAAATACATTTGATTGCTTGATTGTTTGAGGAGAGCTCCTAACAACAAAACACTTTTTTTCACCGCGGTAGGTTTGATAAATTCACCTCTGAATGTGAAATGTGTACTTACATTCTGAGATCTTGCTCTGATTTATCACCCAAAGGGTCCCCGAGATAACATGAAGTGTTGTTTTGTTTTAGAAAATTATTTTTTAATATCCTAAAAAGGTCCATAAAGCATGCACAATCAATTTTGTGTTTCCACTCGTTCAATTTGCAAAGAAAGGAATCTGTGAAAATCTCACCCTAAACGTTGTTTCAACAAGTCAAATCATGTTCGTATTTGTTCCTCAGAGATCCTAGAAGGTAACAAGACTTCACTATTTCATTAGGGGTGTACTATATCCTATAGGACACTATATTTTTTCAGAGAGTGACACCTTCATGGCACGCCGATGACACGGGCGGCCATCACTTGAACAACTATATCTTTGACAAAACCATGTATATTTCGTAAAATGTAGCTACTAACCTTGTATGACACCATGCCTTTTTAATTTGGACAACAATTATAAGGATATTCAGAGTTATGAAGTTAGGAAAACTGGTTGTTTTGCAAATGTTGAACTTAATAATATGGCTATTAATACTTGGAAAGCTAAATTAAAGTCCAAGAATACAGATTTGATGATATTCTTGCAGAAAAATGTCATATGAATGCGAATATCTCCTTCACGATTAGCCCAAATAGTACCTGGGGACTTCACATGAAAAGTTTTGTAGTTCACTCATACTTCAAGATATCCATCATGATTTTTGCACCACTATTTCATGCATGCTTTAGAATGTTAGGATGACCATCTAACTAACTCACCCTCCAAATACACCTCTGCTGTTTTCAACCAAGATCTCAGAGATCACTGCCTCATTGCCTGCATCCATAATGGGTCTGCGAGCAAACGACCACCCCTCATCAATGTCAAACGCTCCCTAAAACACTTCTGCGAGCAGGCCTTTCTAATCAACCTTGCCGGGGTATCCTGGAACGACATTGACCTCATCCCAACAGTAGAGGATGCCTGGTTATTCTTTAAAAGTGCCTTCCTCACCATCTTAAATAGACATGCCCTGTTAAAAAAAATGTAGAAATAGAAATAAATATAGCTCTTCGTTCACTCCAGAAACTGTCTGCCCTTGACCAGCACAAAAACATCCTGTGGCGTTCTGCATTAGCATCAAATAGCCCCCGTGATATGCAACTTTTCAGGGAAGTTAGGAACCAATATACACAGGCAGTTAGGAAAGCTAAGGCTAGCTTTTTTAAACAGAAATTTGCATCCTGCAGAACAAACTCAAAAAAGCCCTACAAATCAGCCAGGCTAGACAATCTGGACCCTCTCTTTGTTAAATTATCTGCCAAAATTGTTGCAACCCCTATTACTAGCCTGTTCAACCTCTCTTTCGTATCGTCTGAGATTCCCAAAGATTGGAAAGCTGCCGCGATCACTCTCGACCCAAACTGCTACAGACTTACTGTATCTTTAGTTTATATCAGCCATTGTGTTGCAGTACAGCATCTGATTCAGCCTGGCCATGACATCAGTTGTTGGAAATCCATGCCCTCATGATGCATCATTCCCTCACACAAAGAGACCCCTAGCGGGCTCGGGGTCCGATGAACTAATTGTATCAATGAAAAAAATAAACGGTCAATAGACATTTGTCTCCTTGGTGTATTTTACTATGTTTGGTTAGGTGGCTAGTGAACATTAGCCAACTATACTTTGGTAACTTGCTAGGTAGCTAGCTTTGCTTGCCAGCTAACTAGAACATTAGCTTGTTCTAGTCTAAACAGTAACGTGCAATTTCTTAGTCCTACAACTATAATCCATGTAAAATGATAATGTTAACTACAATGTTTGTTAATTGACTAGTAATGTTAATTGTTGTCTATATTGGCTGTAGTAATTTGACTAATTTGACTATGCTAGCTAGCAGAGATAGCTATGCTACAACGCTAGTTAGCTAGATTGCCTGTTTTATACAAATAATTTCCATGGCTTGGTGTGATGAGTAGAAATTCCGGGAGTGTTTCATTGCTAGCTAGCTACAGGAATATATTTTTCATGACCCCCCCGGTTTTAATGTCTAGGTAGAGTTTAGGTAGAGTTTTCAAATAGTTTTCATTTGATTGGTCATTTTCAACCGTTATGCCCTCACTTCCGGTTTTATTAGTTTACTTTTTTATTATTTACTTTTCAATCACTACGCCTATCTGAGGTATCTACTGCAGCCCTCATCCTCCACATACAATACCCATTCTACCAGTCACATTACGTTAAAGATCCCCAAAGCACACACATCTGTGGGTAGCTCGTATTTTCAGTTCGCTGCAGCTGGCGACTGGAATGAGCTGCAAAAAACATTAAAACACTCAATCATGGACACTTTTACTGACAGTTGTGGCTGCTTTGTGTGATATATTGCTGTCTCTACCTTCTTGCCTTTGTGCTGCTGTCTGTGCCCAATAATATTTGTACTATGTTTTGTGCTGCTACCATGTTGTGCTGCTGCCATGTTGTGTTGCTACTATATGGTGTTGCTAACTTGCTGTGTTGTCATGTGTTGCTGCCATGCTATGTTGTTGTCTTAGGTCTCTCTTTATGTAGTGTTGTGGTCTCTCTTGTTGTGATGTGTGTTTTGTCCTATGTTTTTATTTTTCATCCCAGCCCCTGTACCCGCAGGAGGCCTTTTGACTTTTGGTAGGCCGTCATTGTAAATAATAGTTTGTTCTTAACGGACTTGCCTAGTTAAATAAAGGTTCAATATAATAAAATACTATTCTCACGCATTTCATTGGCTGATGTGTTTGTACCGGTGTGTCATGAAGCTACACATTCTTCATTGCCGGGCCTATAAGACCCCTCTTTATTTTCAATGTCATTCAATTCGAAACTTTTATTAGAAAAGTATTTTGTTAGTGCAATGTTTTTAACTTTCATGCAGCCTACTTGGGATTTCACCACCACCTTTTTTTTTACTTTTCAACAACACAGATTCAGGTGAAGCTCACAAAGGTTGCACCAAATGTCTACAGACATTTCAATGGAATGGGGTGAAGTAGAGCAGATTACTCCATCATGCACTGGACAGAAAACCATGCACTGCAATGACAGAAAGAAGTTCACTTAATGCAAGGGAGTATGTGGACACAGGTGAAGACCAAGGCTGAGAGCAAAACTGAAACTGGGGACAGATTCTCTGAGCTATTTAAATTTCCAAATGTCATGCACATAGACATGCATAATCCATAATCCTTTATTGGGGACAGGAAAACATGTTTTATCATCTTGAAGAATATTGGTGTGCTGGATGATGGAATACCAAGAAAATTCCTGCTTAAAGTTGATGCACTGAAAGCACCTGCAGACATGGGCCAACTACCCGCTAAAAAACTCATCAGGGTTTTCTCATTTCAATGCACAAGAATTGAAAAATTGCGTTTAGTCCCTATTCACTCTTAACTTATTATGCCCATTATGATTGCTGGACCGATTTTGTTAAAGCCCTTACAATCTCATGTACAAGGTGTATCACAGTGGACTGGTTCGGAGAGGCTCATCACCAATTGCAACAGTTCCGTGAGAGCTTTGCAAGGTTGTATGGAAAACACTATTGCACACCGAATGTCCACCTCCATAGCCACTTGAAGAAATGCTTTCCATTTGAGCAAGATCATAGGTAAACAGGAGACCAACAATCACAGCATCTCAGTTCAGTTAATCCGAAAAGTTTTAACTACCCAAAGGAAAACCTTCCTTACAGTAAGTTGCACTTTTACCATCAGAACAGCCTCAATTAATTTGGGTATGGGCTACAAGGTGTGGAAGGCATTCCATTACATTTACATTTAAGTCATTTAGCAGACGCTCTTATCCAGAGCGACTTACAAATTGGTGCATTCACCTTATGACCTCCAGTGGAACAGTCACTTTACAATAATGGATCTAAATCTTAAAGGGGGGGGGGGGGTGAGAGGGATTACTTATCCTATCCTAGGTATTCCTTAAAGAGGTGGGGTTTCAGGTGTCTCCGGAAGGTGGTGATTGACTCCGCTGTCCTGGCGTCGTGAGGGAGTTTGTTCCACCATTGGGGGGCCAGAGCAGCGAACAGTTTTGACTGGGCTGAGCGGGAGCTGTACTTCCTCAGTGGTAGGGAGGCGAGCAGGCCAGAGGTGGATGAACGCAGTGCCCTTGTTTGGGTGTAGGGCCTGATCAGAGCCTGGAGGTACTGAGGTGCCGTTCCCCTCACAGCTCCGTAGGCAAGCACCATGGTCTTGTAGCGGATGCGAGCTTCAACTGGAAGCCAGTGGAGAGAACGGAGGAGCGGGGTGACGTGAGAGAACTTGGGAAGGTTGAACACCAGACGGGCTGCGGCGTTCTGGATGAGTTGAAGGGGTTTAATGGCACAGGCAGGGAGCCCAGCCAACAGCGAGTTGCAGTAATTAGGATTAGGACCTGCTGCGCCGCTTCCTGTGTGAGGCAGGGTCGTACTCTGCGGATGTTGTAGAGCATGAACCTACAGGAACGGGCCACCGCCTTGATGTTGGTTGAGAACGACAGGGTGTTGTCCAGGATCACGCCAAGGTTCTTAGCGCTCTGGGAGGAGGACACAATGGAGTTGTCAACCGTGATGGCGAGATCATGGAACGGGCAGTCCTTTCCCGGGAGGAAGAGCAGCTCCGTCTTGCCGAGGTTCAGCTTGAGGTGGTGATCCGTCATCCACACTGATATGTCTGCCAGACATGCAGAGATGCGATTCGCCACCTGGTCATCAGAAGGGGGAAAGGAGAAGATTAGTTGTGTGTCGTCTGCATAGCAATGATAGGAGAGACCATGTGAGGTTATGACAGAGCCAAGTGACTTGGTGTATAGCGAGAATAGGAGAGGGCCTAGAACAGAGCCCTGGGGGACACCAGTGGTGAGAGCGCGTGGTGAGGAGACAGATTCTCACCATGCCACCTGGTAGGAGCGACCTGTCAGGTAGGACGCAATCCAAGCGTGGGCCGCGCCGGAGATGCCCAACTCGGAGAGGGTGGAGAGGAGGATCTGATGGTTCACAGTATCGAAGGCAGCCGATAGATCTAGAAGGATGAGAGCAGAGGAGAGAGAGTTAGCTTTAGCAGTGCGGAGCGCCTCCGTGATACAGAGGAGTGCAGTCTCAGTTGAATGACTAGTCTTGAAACCTGACTGATTTGGATCAAGAAGGTCATTCAGAGAGAGATAGCGGGAGAGCTGGCCAAGGACGGCACGTTCAAGAGTTTTGGAGAGAAAAGAAAGAAGGGATACTGGTCTGTAATTGTTGACATCGGAGGGATCGAGTGTAGGTTTTTTCAGAAGGGGTGCAACTCTCGCTCTCTTGAAGACGGAAGGGACGTAGCCAGCGGTCAGGGATGAGTTGATGAGCGAGGTGAGGTAAGGGAGAAGGTCTCCGGAAATGGTCTGGAGAAGAGAGGAGGGGATAGGGTCAAGCGGGCAGGTTGTTGGGCGGCCGGCCGTCACAAGACGCGAGATTTCATCTGGAGAGAGAGGGGAGAAAGAGGTCAGAGCACAGGGTAGGGCAGTGTGAGCAGAACCAGCGGTGTCGTTTGACTTAGCAAACGAGGATCGGATGTCGTCAACCTTCTTTTCAAAATGGTTGACGAAGTCATCTGCAGAGAGGGAGGAGGGGGGGAAAGGAGGATTCAGGAGGGAGGAGAAGGTGGCAAAGAGCTTCCTAGGGTTAGAGGCAGATGCTTGGAATTTAGCGTGGTAGAAAGTGGCTTTAGCAGCAGAGACAGAGGAGGAAAATGTAGAGAGGAGGTAGTGAAAGGATGCCAGGTCCGCAGGGAGGCGAGTTTTCCTCCATTTCCGCTCGGCTGCCCGGAGCCCTGTTCTGTGAGCTCGCAATGAGTCATCGAGCCATGGAGCGGGAGGGGAGGACCGAGCTGGCCTGGAGGATAGGGGACATAGAAAGTCAAAGGATGCAGAGAGGGAGGAGAGGAGGGTTGAGGAGGCAGAATCAGGAGATAGGTTGGAGAAGGTTTGAGCGGAGGGAAGAGATGATAGGATGGAAGAGGAGAGAGTAGCGGGGGAGAGAGAGCGAAGGTTGGGACGGCGCGATACCATCTGAGTAGGGGCAGTGTGGGAGGTGTTGGATGAGAGCGAGAGGGAAAAGGATACAAGGTAGTGGTCGGAGACTTGGAGGGGAGTTGCAATGAGGTTAGTGGAAGAACAGCATCTAGTAAAGATGAGGTCGAGCGTATTGCCTAGTAAAGATGAGGTCGAGCGTATTGCCTGCCTTGTGAGTAGGGGGGGAAGGTGAGAGGGTGAGGTCAAAAGAGGAGAGGAGTGGAAAGAAGGAGGCAGAGAGGAAAGAGTCAAAGGTAGACGTGGGGAGGTTAAAGTCGCCCAGAACTGTGAGAGGTGAGCCGTCCTCAGGAAAGGAGCTTATCAAGGCATCAAGCTCATTGATGAACTCTCCGAGGGAACCTGGAGGGCGATAAATGATAAGGATGTTAAGCTTGAAAGGGCTGGTAACTGTGACAGCATGGAATTCAAAGGAGGCGATAGACTGATGGGTAAGGGGAGAAAGAGAGAATGACCACTTGGGAGAGATGAGGATCCCGGTGCCACCACCCCGCTGACCAGAAGCTCTCGGGGTGTGCGAGAACATGTGGGCGGACGAAGAGAGAGCAGTAGGAGTAGCAGTGTTGTCTGTGGTGATCCATGTTTCCGTCAGTGCCAAGAAGTCGAGGGACTGGAGGGAGGCATAGGCTGAGATGAACTCTGCCTTGTTGACCGCAGATTGGCAGTTCCAGAGGCTACCGGAGACCTGGAACTCCACGTGAGTCGTGCGCGCTGGGACCACCAGATTAGGGTGGCCGCGGCCACGCGGTGTGGAGCGTTTGTATGGTCTGTGCAGAGAGGAGAGAACAGGGATAAACAGACACATAGTTGACAGGCTACAGAAGAGGCTACGCTAATGCAAAGGAGATTGGAATGACAAGTGGACTACACGTCTCGAATGTTCAGAAAGTTAAGCTACGTAGCAAGAATCTTATTGACTAAAATGATTAAAATGATACAGTACTGCTGAAGTAGGCTAGCTGGCAGTGGGTGCGTTGTTGACACTACACTAATCAAGTCGTTCCTTTGAGTGTAATAGTTTCTGCAGTGTTGCTATTCGGGGGCTAGCTGGCTAGCTAGCAGTGTTGTTTACGTTACGTTGCGTTAAAAGAACGACAATAGCTGGCTAGCTAACCTAGAAAATCGCTCTAGACTACACAATTATCTTTGCTAATCTTTGCTATTATCTTTGCTATGTAGCTAGCTATGTAGCTAGCTACGATCAAACAAATCAAACCATTGTACTGTAATGAAATGAAGTGAAAATGTGATACTACCTGTGAATGCGACCGGGTTGTTGAGTTCTATTCAGAAGACGTCGGCTAGCGTTGGCTAGCTAGCAGAGTCTCCTACGTTAAGGACGACAAATAGCTGGCTAGCTAACCTCGGTAAATTAAGATAATCACTCTAAGACTACACACTCTAAACCTAAACAACACAATTATCTTGGATACGAAGATACGAAGACAGCAAAGACAGCTATGTAGCTAGCTAACACTACACTAATCAAGTCGTTCAGTTGAGTGTAATAGTTTCTCCAGTGCAGCTAATCAGTGGACGTTAGCTAGCTGGCTAGTGAAGACTACGTTAGGACGGCGAAATACGATAATTACGCAATTATCTTTGATACAAAGACGGCTATGTAGCTAGCTGAGAAGAAATTGCTAAGATTAGACAAATCAAACCGTTGTGCTATAATGAAATATAATGAAATGTAATGAAATGTAATGAAAAAGTTATACTACCCGCGGGAGCGAAGTGCCGAAGTGCCATTCCACAGGGATGCTGGTCCATGTTGAATCCAATGCGTCCCACAGGTGTGTCAAGTTGGCTGTGATACACACAGAAACTGCTGAGCATGAAAGAGCCAGCAGCCTTTGCAATTCTAGACACACTCCAACTGGTGAGCACCTACTACCATACCCAGTTTAAAGGCACTTAAATATTTCGTCTTGCCCATTTACCCTCTGAATGGCACACATACACAATCCATGTCTCAATTATCTAAAGGCTTAAAAATCATTAGTTAAACTGTCTCCTCCCCTTCATCAATAAGGGATTGTAGCTTTCACCTGGATTCACCAGGTCAATCTACAGTATGTAATGGAAATGTTTTGTACACTCCGTCTACAGTATATCATACTTTTTATGTTTTTACTTTACAGATGTACATTTTCATTATGTAGTTCTATAAATCTGTTTACATGTAAAATATACAGGTTTACCAAATGTTTAAGTGATCTTCAATTAAGAGCAATCAAATTAAGTAATAGTAAAATGTATTTTAACTGAAGAGAAGAGAATCATATCAAAAGTAATGTGAGCATTAAATTGTGAAAGGCAATTCTTTTATAACAACTTGTATTTCAATATGAAACATATTTCTAGATGAAACGGATTAATTTTGGTGAAATAGTGACCGTATGATTTTGTGTGTTGTACCCAGTCAGTTGAAAATGTGCTTAGAGTTTTGAAACAACTATCTGTTTGATTATCTGTTTTGTATTAAGAGTTGTGAAAATGTACCACATACTCGAGAAAATTGCACCAAAACTATTAAAAATACTGTAAGACAAGGCATGCTTATACCATTGAAGTCGGAAGTTTACATACACTTAGGTTGGAGTCATTAAAACTCGTTTTTCAACCACTCCACAAATTTCTTGTTAACAAACTATAGTTTTGGCAAGTTGGTTAGGACATCTACTTTGTGCATGACACAAGTAATATTTCCAAAAATTGTCGACAGACCGATTATTTCACTTATAATTCATTGTATCACAATTCCTGTGGGTCAGAAGTTTACATACACTAAGTTGACTGTGCCTTTAAACAGCTTGGCAAATTCTCGAAAATTATGTAATGGCTTTAGAAGCTTCTGATAGGCTAATTGACATCATTTGAGTCAATTAGAGGTGTACCTGTGGATGTATTTCAAGACCTATCTTCAAACTCAGTGCCTCTTTGCCTGACATCATGGGAAAATCAAAAGAAATCAGCCAAGACCTCAGAAGAAAAATTGTAGACCTCCACAAGTCTGGTTCATCCTTGGGAACAATTTCCAAACGCCTGAAGGTTCCACGTTCATCTGTACAAACAATAGTACGCAAGTATAAACACCATGGGACCATGCAGCCGTTATACCGCTCAGGAAGGAGACACTTTCGGTCTCATAGAGATGAACGTACTTTGGTGCAAAAAGTGCAAATCAATCCCAGAACAGCAAAGGACCTTGTGAAGATGCTGGAGGAAACAGGTACAAAAGTATCTATATCCACAGTAAAACAAGTCTTTTATAGACACAACCTGAAAGGCCGCTCAGCACAGAAGAAGCCACTGCTCCAAAACCGCCCCCAAAAAAAGCCAGACTACAGTTTGCAACTGCACAGGGGACAAAGATTGTGCTTTTTGAAGAAATTTCCTTTGGTCTGATGAACGAAAAATAGAACTGTTTGGCCATAATGACCAATGTTATGTTTGGAGGAAAAAGGTGGATGCTTGCAAGCCGAAGAACACAATCTCAACCATGAAGCACACGGGTGGTAGCATCATGTTGTGGGGGTGCTTTGGTGCAGGAGGGAAAGCTGAAATAAATCATTCCCTCTACTATTTCACATTCATAAAATAAAGTGGTGATCCTAACTGACCTAAGACAGGGAATTTTGACTAGGATTAAAAGTCAGGAATTGTGAAAAACTGAGTTTAAATGTACTTAGCTAAACTCCCGACTTCAACAGTAAAGTATTTTCACCAGATAGAGAGATTGTATTTTTGTGCCCTCTTTTCAGTCCCTGCTCCACAGTCGTGCTGGCCTGCACTGACCCTTTTGACCCAATGTCCATGGCATGCCTCCAGATAGATTGGGACTGTAGGCTATTTGTCTAACCCACCCCGTTTAGTAACACTCTACACTATAGCCCAGATCACCGACGAGAAGATAACTGTGAACAAAAATATGTCCTTTCAGTCAATCCAGTCCTTTTAGATGAATAATAGGGCCTCTCCAGGAGACACTGTTAATCCCAATATTTGCATTTATTTTGAAAACCTCTCATCGAGATGTCCATAACAGGAAGGTGATAATTAATATAGGTTTCCACCGGAATATACAGGTAAATTATTGGTCAAAGATGAGCAAAAAGACTGTATAAAATAAACAATGTAAATACTGATCTATACTGTATACTCATACAATTGCTCAGAGAAAGGGATTTTGTTGAACAAATAATATATTTTATCCAAAAAAGATAAGGGTAAAAATGATTGGCACCGTTGTTTTCAATACTTTTCAATACTGTACCTCACCTTGTGAGGATTATGGCACTGAGGTGTGACGTGACATTATTTTCTATATATGCTTCTGGGAAAATCCAGATGGAAGAAGTGGTCAGTAAGTGATTGTTTTTAACCTGTATGCCAAAACATACAACAAGATAAAGGAGCTCAAAGTTGACCTATTTAGCATACCCGACCTGTCACACCCGGATCTGTTTCACCTGTCTTTATGTTTGTCTCCACCCACTCCAGGTGTCGCCCATCTTCCTCATTATCCCCAGTGTATTCATATCTGTGTTCTCAGTTTGTCTGTTGCCAGTTCCTTTTGTTTCGTCAAGCCCAAAAGTGTTTTTTCCTGTCTATCTCTCATTCCTTTTTTCTAGCTTTCCCGGTTCTTGACCATTCTGCTTGCCCTGAGCCTGCCTGCCGTTCTGTACATTTTGGACTCACCTCTGTACAACTGACCTCTGCCTACCCCCATTTTTTGATTAAACTTTTGTTACTTCGAAACTGTCTGCATCTGGGTCTTCTCCTGAGCCTTGACAGTACAAACTGGCCATGACGGACCCAGCAGACTCTGACCAGCTCAGCAACACTGTCCCCTCCCAAGGAGCCACCATTGGAAGGCACGAAGAGTTGCTTCGTGGTGTTATGGAAGGGTTCCAGACCTTGGACGATCGCCATGACCACGCATTGAACACTTTGTTGGCGCATTTCCGCAGGTTGTCTGTCAGGCAGCCTATCACGACGGTAACCTCCCAGCCCCACGAGAGCCCCACTTATCTCCCCCGGAACGCTTCGCTGGAGAGTCGAGGAACCTGTCGGGCATTAGTAGCCTGGGCTACGGCCGAGTGGGAACAACAGTTGGCCATATGCTTCAGTCTGGAGGAGTGTGGCAGAGGTGAAGAAGGCTTTTGATTTGACATTATCCGGGAGAGGCTGCCCGAAAGATGCTTCCACAGTGTGGCAGACTATGCAGTGGATTTCCGCACGTTTGCAGCTGAGAGTGCCTGGAACCCGGTGTCGCTGTTCAACGTGTTCCTGCACAGAGTATTGGCGGAGGTTAACTTCTTGCGTCGAGCCAACCCGGATCCGGTATCATGACTACAGCCTCAAGCCCATTACCATAACGCAACGTTAACTATTCATGAAAATCGCAAATGAAATGAAATAAATATGCTAGCTCTCATGCTTAGCCTTTTGTTAACAACACTGTCATCTCAGAGTTTCAAAAATATGCTTCTCTACCATAGCAAACTAGCATTTAGCATTTAGCGTTAAGATTTAGCATTAGCATTTAGCGTTAGCATTAGCAGACAACATTTTCACAAAAACCAGCAAAAACATTCAATAAATAATTTACCTTTGAAGAACTTTGAATGTTTTCAATGAGGAGACTCTCAGTTAGATAGCAAATGTTCAGTTTTTCCTGAAAGATTTTTTGCTGGAGAAATCGGTCCGTTTGGTGCGTCACGTTTAGCTACCAAAAAAACCTGAAAATTCAGTTATCCAAACGCCAAACTTTTTTCCAAATTAACTCCATAATATCGACTGAAACATGGCAAACGTTGTATAGAACCAATCCTCAAGGTGTTTTTCACATATCTCTTCAATGATGTATCGTTCCTGGAAGTATGAGTCTCCTTCTGTATCGCATGGTAAAATAATTGCCACTGGGAATTACGCACCAAATTAGACAAAGGACACCGGACGGCCCCCTGGCAAATGTAGTCTCTTATGGCCAATCTTCCAATGATATGCCTACAAATACGTCACAATGCTGCAGACATCTTGGACGAACGGCAGAGCGCATAAGCTCGTTCACAGCATATTCACAGCCATATAAGGAGACCAGAGTAAAACAGAGCGTCAAAAATCCTGCTCATTTCCTGTTTGAAGTTTCATATTGGTTTCGCCTGTAAAATCAGTTCTGGGGCACTCACAGATAATATCTTTGCAGTTTTGAAAACGTCAGAGAGTTTTCTTTCCAAAGCTGGTAATTATATGCATAGTCGAGCATCTTTTCGTGACAAAATATTGTGCTTAAAACGGGCACGTTTTTTTAATCCAATAATGACATAGCGCCCCCATAGGTTGAAGAGGTTAAGGACAAACTAGCAGCCCGGGAACTACCGACAGATCTTGACTCGCTCATCGCCTTTGCCATCCAGATCAATGGGCGGCTACAGGAGCGCAGGAAGGTGAGGGGGGTCCGATTCCACTCGCCCACCCAAGGATTCCACCTCACCTCCGAGGCATCCCAGAAGTCCTCGACGTCTCCATTGTAGAGAGGTCTTGAGGTTACCAGAGTTCCCCCGAGAGTCTCTGAAGTCTGCCGAATCACCTCTTCCTCAGCGGATGCAACTAGGCAGAGGTAGGCTGTCCCTAGCTGAACGTCTGTACTGGCTTCACATGAAGAGTTGCCTGTATCGCGGGACTACTGGTAATTTCATGTCCTGACCACTAAAAGACCAGGCTCACCAGTAGGGACGAGTACTCTGGTGGGTCATACGAATAACTTTTTCTCTCCCCTTACTCGCACCCCTTTCTATCCCATCCTGCTGACGGGGGAACCAGTCTAAATCTCTCCAGGTACTCATCGACTCTGGGGCCGATGAGAGTTTTATAGACGCTACCCTGGTGTCCGAGCTGGGCATCCCCACTCAACCCCTCTCCATTCCCATGGATGTTAGAGTGCTGGATGGGCGCTCTACAAGCTGGGTCACCCACAGTACCACTCCCATCAACCCATGAGTGTCAGGGAACCACAGCTAGGCTATCCAATTCATGCAAATTAAGTCTCATCATGTTCCCGTGGTATTGGGATTTTCTTGGCTCCAGCAACACAATCCCCTTATTGACTGGACTGCTGGTGCCATCATGGGCTGGAGCACATTCTGCCATGACCATTGCCTGACATATTGAACCGGTTCGTCTTCGTCTACCTTGACGACATCTTAGTTTTCTCCCACTCAGACCAAGAACACGTGCTCCATGTCCGACAGATCCTCCATCACCTTCTGGAGAACCAGAATTTCTTGAAAGCAAAGAAACGTGAATACCATCGCTCCAACATCCCCTTCCTTGGTTATATCATCGCTGCAGGAAATGTACAGATGGATCGTGGGAAGGTGAGAGTGGTGGTGGATTAGCCCCAGTCTATGTCCAGAGTGCAGCTGCGAGTGCAGCTCACCTCTCCCAAGGTTCTGTTCACGTGGTCCCCAGCTGCTGACCGGGCATTCTGGGACCTTAAACACCTCTTCACCACAGCTCCCATCCTGACCCATCCCGTCAGTTCCTGGTGGAGGCCGATGCTTCGGATGGCAGAAGGCTGGGACAGGACAGCCCCCTCTCCGACAAATATACTCATTAAAATATTTTCTATATCTGTGCAGTGATGAGTTCCATTAATTTAATTAAAAACATGAAAACTAAATGCTACTTAAACTCTAAGCATATTTTATAAGTCACTCCAAAGAGAGAAGAGTCTACTCAATTGGAATCATTAGGATCTAATATTCTACACTTCTTGCCTGCTGCAAATTGTGCTGGTATGCACTCAGGTAAGGTTATTTTCTTCAGTTACTAATAAGTAAGCACTGTAAATGTTTAGCTCATAGCAATATAAATGACTCTGTTTATGATGTAATGTTAGCTTACTATAGAACCAGTGACACAATTCTCATAGCTACTTCTTAGGTAGCCAGAGCAAGGTTAGCTAGCTAGCTAACATTGTAGTGATTGCCAAAATCTGCCGCAATCGCAATCAAATCTATGATGGAGAAATTTCCATTATTTTAACAACAGTTTTTTGATAACATGTTTTATCTGCGCATTTGTTGGATGATACGTGACCGATGGCTAGCGATCTTGTTTGTGTTACTAGCTAACGTAACCTAGACTAGCTAGCTAACTTGTAACTAAGTTTCGAACTAAGTTTTATTTATTTATTTTCTCGCTAACTTAACTGGTAAGTAGCTATTTAGTTAATGTAAGAGGAGCGGCACATAGCCTAGTGGTTACAGAGTTGGGCCAGTAACCGAAAGGTTTCTAGATCAAATCCCCGATCTGACAAGCTAGGAATCTGTCGTTCTGCCCCTGAACAAGGCAGTTAACCCATTGTCCCTAGGCTGTCTTTGTCATGGCCTGATCTGGTTCACCTGTCTTTGTGATAGTCTCCACCCACCTCCAGGTGTCACCTGTTTTCCTCATTGGTCACTGGGTACTTATTCCTGTGTTCCCTGCTTGTGTGTTGCCAGTTCGTTTTGTTTGTCACGTCAACCAGCACTTCTGGTCAATTATCCTTCCTTTTCCTTCTCTCTGTTTTACTAGTCCTCCCGATTCTTACCCTTGCCTGTCTGGACTCTGAACCTGCCAGCCTTACCATTCTGCCTGACCTGACCTTGAGCCTGCCTGCCACTCTGTACCTTCTGGACTCTGACCTGGTTTTGATATTTTGCCTGTCCACAACCATTCTCTTGCCTACCCCTTGGATTATAATAAATATCAGAGACTCAAACATCTGGCCCCGGTGTCTGCATCTGGGTCTCGCCTTGTGCCCTTATAGTCATTGTAAGAATGTGTTCTTTACTGACTTGCCTAGTTAAATAAAGGTAAAATATAAAAGAGCACTTGTGCTAGCTACACAACATTCTATGATAGGATAACATTAGGTAATTTAGGTTTGTCTGCCCATGTGTATTATAGCGAGCTAGCTAGTAATGTATCAATGTCCACAACTCCGAACTGGTGGGGTGTGATCGTGTATCAGCCATTGATTGCTAACTTATGTTAACTAATAGCTAGGTAATGTAATGGCTGAAGTTTTAATTTCTCTCGTTTAATTTTCTTTTTTATCTTGAGCAAGCGGTCGCTCTGGCAGAAAACCAATGTGGTGATCTGACTTTTTCAAACACAGTTTTGCTTTATTTTCTATGTTTACATTTGTCTCTTTGGTATAGATCTAGCTAGCTTATAAAACCAATCATTTAGCGAAATTGTTAAGTGGTCCATGTAATCGAGTCTTTGGCATGGATGAATTAATACATTTTGTGACACACACTTCATAGCTACTTGTTGCAGGGTCTTGATAAAATGTGTTAATGGTTATGGTTAATCATCTATATTCTTATTTTAACAGATGTGCCTCACCGCTCAGAGAATATAATTAGTAACAGACAAAGAAGAACAACACAATGGTGATCAAATCAAGGATGACCAAGACATTTGCACACCGAAGACAGGAAGTCATCAACCAGTGTCCCAGTGTTGAAGACATGGAAGACAGATGGCCTGCTCTGTTTGAAGCCTCTCAGGTGAGTCAACAGCCAAAAAATACAATAACAAATGAAATGTATTTTATGATCCTTGCTTGACGATATTTCAGTATTTGTCTTTTAGATAAATGCAGAATTCCAGAGGCTTACCACAACATTTTGAGCCAAGGTTTATGGCCATGTTGGACCTAGACACCCCTAAACTGATGTACTTATTCCACGTTGACACAGATTGCGGGTCATGCTGGATGTCCTAACAAGAAAATAATCATTGTTTTATATTTAGCTGGCTGATGTTCTGTGCTGCAATTTAAGCCACGGTCCCTGCTCTGCTACCCAAGCATTGTACACCTTTCAGTAATATAGGACACTTGGATCAGTGAATGCATTGATTTCACTCCTTCACATGCACAGATTCAATGCAATGAGAACAGTGATTGTTTTCTAAATCAGGGAGAGATGTGAGTTCAGTGAGGAATTTTTGTTCAGTGTTACTGAGCAATGAGCAATTAATGGTATGTGGTTTGTGTTGAATACCTAATTTCAGAACCCATTGACAAGAAGTGTTTTAACGTTGCTTGATTGACTACCTGGCTGAAGACGGAGGGGACCTCATTAAAGACTACCATGCGGGGGCAATAAAGCAATTTCTGACCTGAATGTGTGTGTGTGTGTGTGTGTGTGTGTGTGTGTGTGTGTGTGTGTGTGTGTGTGTGTGTGTGTGTGTGTGTGTGTGTGTGTGTGTGTGTGTGAGAGAGAGTTCACTGCATTCTGATAAAAATAAAGGCATCTCGTAATACACCTTGATTTAAATTTGCATGTAAAAAAAATTCCCCAAATATAAAGAACGTCTGTCGTTTAGTGTTATTTTTTTTTACAGGATGCTGAAGGGGGTGATGTCCTGCAGGACCTTGCACAACATGTAATGAATATCTGTGTGATCAAGAAGGAGGATTCCATGGCGATTGATGGTCCAGAGGAGATAGGCATCATCCTAGAGGGTCTAGGCAGTGTCGCATAGGCTTGTGTCATTCTTCTTGGCATGACATATGCTCTGAATCTCAGCTACCCCAAAAACCTGCAGTGCACGTTCGAGGCATTCCAGAAAATGTTGGACTGCTCAAAGCGCTGAAGCTGGACTGCTCAAAGCGCACAGTCAAGATGACAACCCTCAAGAACAAATTACTGTCTTAAGCAGAATGACAGCCCAGAGGACAATTGTCACAGACTGAATGTCAGGGTTACTTTGTAACACCTACGGAGTTAAACACTGAGGAGCCTCTGGAACTCTTCTCTCCCTTCATTTGTTCTGGTAGCAGGTCAGGAATGGTGTCTCCTACCACAGGCCTTCCTATTGTTGTTGAAGCCGCCTGGGGTACAGAATCTGTGCTGGGATCAGGCTCTACCTTCCGGGGTATGGTCACCGAGAGGCGGGGCTCTGGCACATTGCGATCGCCCTGCTGCAATGATAATAGGCTAAATAAGCTGGAGGTTAAGGAAGACACATTTCTTCTTCAAGGTGTGATTTAAAGATTCAGTGCCACAGTATTTTAGTTGCAAAATACAAAATAGGTGTTTGTAATTAAGGATATCATTGTAAAATGTCATGTCAATTTTGTTCCTATATGGTTGATGTTTGAAATACGGACATTTGAAACAGTTTTACAATTTTAAGGTTTCATCAAGGTTCCAACATTTTACCACAGGTATTTTGAAAATTCTACCAGGGTCTGTGGGTTTGACATTTTGATGGTTTTCCAGAGGTCATAGCGGGATGTCTTATAAGCATTCGGATTAGTGTCCCACTTCTTGAACGTAGCAGCTCTAGCCTTTAGCCTGTAATAGGATGTTGGCTGTAATCCATGGCTTTCGTTTGGGATATGTACGTACTACGGTCACTGTGGGGATGACATCGTCGATGCACCTATTAATATCAGTGACTGATGTGGTAAACTCCTCAATGTTATCGGATGAATCCCGGAACATACTCGATTCTGTGCTAGCGAAACATTCATGTAGCTTAGCATCTGCTTAATCGGAACACTTCCGTATTGAGTTTTTGCTTGTAAGCAGTAATCAGGAGGATAGTTATGGACAGATTTGCCAAATGGAGGGTGATATTTGTATACATTTCTGTGTGTGGAGTAATGGTGATCTAGAGTTTCTTTCACCTCTAGTTGCGCAGGTGACATGCTTGTAAAAATGTGGTAAAACATATTTCAGTTTCCCTGTGTTAAAATCACCGGCCACTAGGAGCACCGCCTCTAGATGTTCTAGATTAGATTTTCTTGTTTGCTCATGGCCCTATACAGCTACTTGAGTGCGGTCTTAGTGCCAGCATTGGTTTGTGGTGATAAATATACAGCTACAAAAAATATAGTTGAAAACTCTCTTCGTAAATAGTATGGTCTTCAGTTTATCATGAGGTATTCTAACTCAGGTGAGTAAAATCTCGAGACATATTCAAGAAAATGTTGTGTATAAACCAATGGCGCCCCACAGCACAAAAACCTTTGATGATAAAAAAATAGAATCTAACAGAATCTAATCTAATAGAATTTATTATTATATAAAACATTCAAAAAATACCCAAATTATAAAATAGTTTGACAGCCCTGTTTGTAAGCTTTTAAATGACATACATCTCAACCTTTTATATTTTCCAGTGATGAGGACATCACTGCCTCAACTTTGAGTACCTTTATGAAAACTCTCTTGGTAAATAGTAGGCTGAAATAGGAGGCTGAATCTTGGTCGCAGGTGGACCTTCCAGCATAACAATAACACCAAATACAAGCCAACATCCACAAAGAAATAGTTAATTTGCCACAAAATCAACAATTTGCAACAGCCATCTCTGTCTCCGGATTGAAAACCTGTGTAAGCCGAATTGAAAACCTGTGGTTTGCATTGAAGAGGGCAGTCCATAAGCGCAGACAAAGGATATGATGTACCTCGAAGCATTCTGTATGGAAGAATGGTTTGGGATTCCTCCCAATGTGTTCTTCAATCTCATAAAACCCGTATTCTCGCAAAGTGAGGTACTTAAATGTAATTTAAACAGGTTGCCTATCTTTTTGAAAAAAATAATGATTACTTGTTAAACAAAATCTCTTTCTCTGAGCAATTGTAAGAAAATAAAATAATTTTAAATATTTTGAGCATACAATAAATCTCAATATTTGTATTTATTTTATATAATATTTTTTGCTCATCTTTATCAAGGATGCAAACAATTTTGGCCCTGACTGTATATGTGATGCAATTTCTCATCTGATGCATTCCAAACTTGTTTTGAAATGGGTTCCGCACACAGAATAGCTTGAAGTTGCTTATTTGTGCTGTCAAAAAGACCGCCCCAATCCAAGAATCCCTCATGCTTCTCTAATCCTGACTATGTCTCCTACGCTCTGCTCCCTCTGATGGACGGGTAGAGATGATGGTTACATCCCAAATGGCACCCTATTCCCTTTTCTACGTTTACACACTCATTTTGAAATAAGTTCCCTTTTTCCAAAATGGCACCCTATTCCATTTATAGCGCACTAATTTTGACTAGAGGATAAGGTGCCATTTGGGACGCATTCTGTGAGTGACAGGCTGCACGTTGTCAGAGCATGTCCGGCTGGGCCCATCCGCCCGGCGACAGACAGACAGCCTGGGATGAATCATTTAAGGTGGCGGATGCTGCGCTACAGAGCTGCGTTTTCTGGACTATTAACTACAAAAGAAGCATTAGGCAGATGAGCGAGACTCAAGCTACATCTCTGGCGGTCGGCGCCAGAGGCAACAGACACGAGGGGAAGGCATCAGAGGATGGAGACATAGCAATAACGACACAGGGGTGAACTTGTCAGACAACCCAGACAGATCTGAAAACGAGACCAATAAGTTGGCGGACAATGGTGCTGTTTGGATAATATAAAGCAGCCTCCACCACAGGAAGTATATAAACATAGTCTGCATCCCAAATGGCACCCTTACAAAAAAATAGGATGCCAATTTGGGACTAGACCTTTGTATTTATACTTCCTGTGGTGGAGGCTTCTTTATAGACAAATGTATGGGGAGCAATTTGAAAGTATCACCTGGAAGACATTAGTAGTATCTTTTGTATTTGACCTAAACTGAACAAAAGACTGAGTATGCTAACGATGTACGAGTTTGATTTTATGATTTTGCTTTTGTAAAAAAAAGAAATGCATACACAAAATGGTTTGCCACTATTACAGTCCTACTCCAATGTATAAAACCAGAGATATACTAGGATGCACATACTGTAGCTTAATAAACATTTTTATACATTTTTATAGCTCAGAGCATGTATTTATCCTTCATAGTTATCATTTCATGCCATTATCCTTGGCCCTCCCTCTCTGGTGGCTCACACATGGTGTTGCAGGACCATGACCCTGGCCCTATGGGTTTCTGAAGCTTGTTTAGCTTTGGTGGTGGGCGATGAGGTATGATGTATGGGAATGTTAGTGTGTGTGTGTGTGTGGTATCTGTAGGTATGTGTAGAGTGTGTGTATGTGGATAGAGTGTGTGTAGATAGATTGTGTGTGCGTGTGTGCGTGCATGCGTGCAGTGTGTGGGGAAAAGATGCCTGTGGGACCTGCCTCTCAGACCTGCCTCTCAGAGTAATTGAAAAATGTGACCTGGAAAATGTTTGCCCAGCGGAGCATGAAAGGTACCTTCCACGGCATGCGGTGGCTAGCGTCTCTCTCACCTGGCCCCTGACTGGGAGAGTCCCGGCAATGCTGAGAGCCCGCCTTAAGAGCCACTTTATCCCCACGGCAACCCAGCTCATGCATTATTCACCAGGGCTAAATAAGACGGGATTGGCTAAAAAACAACAAAGGAATTCAGCCCGGAATCCCCACCTTAGGTGTAGATCTTGGAAGTTTGACCTCGACAAGGGTATTCTGAAGAGAGTTTTGAATATGTGTGATTGTCTGTTTTGTGTGCAGATGTGGATGTCCGTTTGTACATGTGTGTATGTTATGTGCGTATGTGTTTTTTTAAGTGTAAGGGTTGACACTGAAGAAGGTTGACAGTGAAAAACAACAGGGATATATTCTGATATTCTGATATATTCTGATATTTTGATACTTTTGTTAACAAGGTGAACAGAATGACAGACAATTCACATAACTAAGTTTCTTTCCTTTCCTTACACTTTTCAGAACTATAATGAGTATACCAAACATTAGGAACACCTTCCTAATACTGAGTTGCCCTCAGAACAGCCTCAATTCGTTGGGGCATGGACTGTACAAGGTGTTGAAAGCGTTACACAGGGATGCTGGCCCACAGTTGTGTCAAGTTGGCTGGATGTCCTTTGGGTGGTGGATCATTCTTGACACACACGAGAAAAAGTTGAATGTGAAAAACCCAGCAGTGTTGCAGTTTTTGACACAAGTGGGTGTGCTTGGCACCTACTACCATACCAATTCAAAGGCACTTAAATATTTTGTCTTGCCCATTCACCCTTTGATTGGCACACATACACAATCCATGTCTCAAATGTCTCAAGGCATAAAAATCCTTCCTTAATCTGTCTCCTCCCCTTCATCATTCCGATTAAAGCGGATTTTCCAAGTGACATCCATAAGGGATCATAGCTTTCACCTGAATTCACTTGGTCAATCTATGTCATAGAAAGAGCAGGTGTTCTTAATGTGTTTAATACTAAGTGTAAAGATGAATTATAAATACAGCAAAACAAATTCTTATCAACATTCTGTCCAAAAGGTTTTATTGTCTTCTCAGGAATTGAGGCTTTTCTGTGTTGATTTCACCAATCCCCATCCACACACCTCTGAGAAGCAGAGGTTCTGTTGTGATTACATCATGGAGGTCTGATATCTGATTGGAGATTAACTTTACAGTAATTCTATTGGTCATCAACTCCGATTTTAGAATTATCTTTATGGACACAGATTAACAGTTTAATAGGCTGATTGCTTAGTCTTATTATGAGTTGCATGTGAGGTTGTGTGTATATATAATTGGAATATACACTACATGACCAAAAGTATGTGGACACCTGCTCATCGAACATCTCATTCCAAAATCATGGGCATTAATATGGAGTTGGCCCACCCTTTGCTGCTATAACAGCCGCTACTCTTCTGGAAAGGCTTTCAACTAGATGTTGGAACATTGCTGCAGGGACTTGCTTCCATTCACCCACAAGAGTTGATGGCACTGATGTTGGACGATTATGCCTGGCTCACAGTTGGCGTTCCAATTCATTCCAAAGGTGTTCAATGGGGTTGAAGTCAGGGCTCTGTGCCGGCAAGTCAAGTTCTTCTACAACAATCTAAACAAACAATTTCTGTATGGACTTTGCATAAATTTGACGAACTGACTTGTTGGAAAGGTGGCATCCTATGACGGTGCCACATTGTAAGTCACTGAGCACTTCAGTGCCACATTGTAAGTCACTTACAAATTGGTGCACTTCAGTGGAACAGGCATCTACATTACTTTATCCTATATATTTGTTTATGGAGGTGGTGATTGCATGGCTGTGAGGGAGTTTGCTCGAACAGTTTTATAAAACTGTCAGCAACAGGTGTGGCTGAAATGGCTGAATCCACTAATACGTAGGGGTGTCCGCATATTTTTGTATATATTGTCTATATAATATTGCTGCCGACAACAATCTGAAATGCAAATGAATTTTAAATTATGTCAAAGTACCACCTAACCTGTTTTTGTTTAAGTGGAAATAACTCACATTTACTATTTTGTCCACAATAGTTACAGCAGTCATATCCCTGAGAGGAGGAGTGGGAAGCAACGACCACAGTTTGAAGCATCAGCAGATCTCACTGCAATTAATGTGGTGAATGACTGCAATCAAAAAATCACGCCTAAGGTCCTCTGGGTCATTTTCATTACCCACAATAATTGTTTCAACTAATCTAATTACCAAAAGGGAGCTTTTCCACGTTTTTTTATAAAAGACAAAGCAATGTCAAACACACGGCCGAAGCTTGGAGGGGGCACTCAAGAGTGGTGGGGAGAGAGAGAGAGGATGGGGAAAGAGAGAGAGAGAGAGAGAGAGAGAGAGAGAGAGAGAGAGAGAGAGAGAGAGAGAGAGAGAGAGAGAGAGAGACACTGTGATGAGTTTAAATCCCACATCCCCAAAAGCATCTTAAGGCTAAGTTCATCATCATAGAACCTTCACAGGGGCATCGTTAAATCTCTGAGCTGTTTCCCAAAACCATGGTTATTAATGTTGCACTTGAAAATGCTCTTAATGTAACGACTGCCTCAGACCTCTCGGAGAACTGCTAACTTCATCGTTAGATGTTATTCTGCCCTCCCGTATCATGTTATACATAGAAGTTATTGGCCAAACATAGAATCACATGGTTAATCCGTCTTTCTATGACCCTTTGACCACCGATAACTGCAGAATAAAGTTGACTACAAAAACAATTGCCAATGTCTTTGCAACTGATACAAACAAGTGATGTATAAAAAATGGTTAAAATGAAAACCAAGATGACTGCATTAAAATATAGATAGCCTACAGTAGTTCATTCATATTGAAATACATTTCATGTTCAGTAAATTGAGTTATATTTTGCTCCTGGTAGGCTACTGTCTGTAATTTGTCTCAGTATATATACCTTGATGTCAAGCCTAACGTGCGCAATGATTTGCCAAATCGGTGAATTTGTGCATTTTTTAAAACATTTAAAAAAATGTATTGACAAGGAAATACAGATATCTGCACCCCTGAGTTAATACATGTTAGAATAACCTTTAGCAGCGATTACAGCTGTGAGTCTTTCTGGGTAAGTCTCTAAGAGCTTTACACACCTGGATTGTACAATATTTGCCCATTATTATTTTCAAAATTCTTCAAGCATTGTCAAATTGGTTGTTGATCATTGCTAGACAACCATTTTCAGGTCTTGCCATAGATTTTCAATTAGGTTAATAGTCAAAACTTTAACTCAGCCACCCAGGAATGTTCACTGTCTTCTTGGTAAGCAACCCCAGTGTATATTTGGCCTTGTGTTTTAGGTTATTGTCCTGTTGAAAGTTGAATGAATCTCCCAGTGTCTGGTTGAAAGCAGTCTGAATAAGGTTTTCCTCTAGGATTTTGTTTGTGCTTAACTCCATTCTGTTTCTTTTTAATCCTGAAAAACTGCCCAGTCCTTAATGATTTTTAAGCATACCCATAACATATTCCAGCCGCCACTATGCTTGAAAATATGGAGAGTGGTACTCAGTAATGTATTCTATCGGTTTTGCCCCAAACATAACACTTTGTATTCACAACAAAAAGTTAATCGCTTTGACACATTTGTTTCAGAATTACTTTAGTGCCTTGTTGCAAAAATGGTGCATGTTTTGGAATATTTGTATTCTGTACAGGCTTCCTTCTTTTCACTCTGCCAATTAGGTTAGTGTGGTGGAGTAACAACAATGTTGTTGATCCATTCTCCAATCACAGCCATTAAACTCTGTAACTTTTTTAAAGTCACCATTGCCCTCATGGTAAAATCCCTGAGCTGTTTCCTTCCTCTCTGGCAACTGAGTTAGGAAGGATGCCATTAACTTTGTAGTGACAGGGTGTATTTGATACACCATCCAAAGAGTAATTAATAACTTCACCATGCTCAAAGGGATATTCAATGTTGGCTTATTCTTTTGTTATATCATTAGGTGCCCTTCTTTGCAAGGCATTGAACCCCGCCCGGTTCTTGTGGTTGAATCTGTGTTTGAAATTCACAGCTCGACTGAAGGACCTTACAGATAATTATATCTGTAAGGTCCTTTAATAATGCCACTTTTATCATGTTTACGTATCTTGCATTACTCATCTCATATGTATATACTGTATTTGATACCATCTATAGCATCTTGCCTATGCCGCTCGGATATTGCTCATTCACACACACACACACACACACACACACACACACACACACACACACACACACACACACACACACACACACACACACACACACACACACACACACACACACACACACACACACACACACACACACACACACACACACACACACACACACATATATATATATTAGTTTTATTCCATTCCTTTACTTGATTTGTGTGTATTAGGTCATTGTTAGATTACTTGTTAGATATTACTGCACTGTCGGAACTAGAAGCACCAGCATTTCGCTACACTCGCAATAACATCTGCAAACCATGTATATGTGACCAATAAAATTTGATTTAATATGTACAGAGATGAGGTAGTCATTCAACAATCATCTTAAACACTATTATTGCAACCTAAATCCATGCAACTTATTACATAACATGATAAGTACATTTTTACTACTGAACTTACACTACATGACCAAAAGTATGTGGACACCTGCTTGTCGAACATCTCATTCCAAAATCATGGGCATTAACATGGAGTTGGCCCCCACCTTTGCTGCTATAACAGCCTCAACAGCATTAGTGAGGTCAGGCACTGATGTTGGATGATTAGGCCTGGCTTGCAGTCAACATTCTAATTCATCCCAAAGGTGTTCAATGGAGTTGAGGTCAGGGCTCTGTGCAGGCCAGTCAAGTTCTTCCACACGGATCTTGACAAAACAATTCTGTATAGACCTCGCTTTGTGAACGGTGGCATTGTCATGCTGAAACAGGAAAGGGCCTCTCCCAAACAGTTGCTACAAAGTTGGTAGCACAGAATCGTCTAGAATGTGTATGCTGTAGCGTTAACATTTCCCTTCACATTTCCAGACCATTATTCCTCCTCCACCAAACTTTACAGTTAGCATTATGTATTGGGGCAGGTAGCGTTCTCCTGGCATCCCCCAAAATCCAGATTAGTCTGTCAGATAGTGAAGCGTCATTCATCACCCCAGAGAACGCATTTACATTGCTCCAGAGTCCAATGGTGGCGAGCTTTACACCACTCCAGCCAATGCTTGGCATTGCGCATAGTGATCTTAGGCTTGTGCGCGGCTGCTCGGCTAAGGATTTGTTTTTTCATGAAGCTCCTGACATTGTTTCCAGAGGCAGTTTGGAAATCTGTAGTTTGTGTTGAAACCAAGGGCTGGTGATTATTACACACTCGTTGTTCCTGTTCTGTATGTTTGTGGGGCCTACCACTTCACGGCTGAGCTGTTGTTGCTCCTAGAAGTTAACACTTCACAATAACAGCACGTACTGGGGCTTACCTTTATTTAACAAGGCAAGTCAGTTAAGAACAAACTCTTATTTTCAATGACGGCCTGCCTGTTCAGGGGCAGAACGACAGATTTGCACTTTGTCAGCTCGGGGATTTGAACATGCAACCTTTCGGTTACTAGTCCAACGCTACCCTGCCGCCACCCAGTATGGCCATTCTACTGCCAATGTTTGTCTATGAAGTTTGCATGGTGGTATGCTCAATTTTATTCAGCAACGGGTGTGGCTGAAATAGCGGACTCCACAAATTTGAAGTTGTGTCCACATACTTTTGTGTATATATATAGTGTATTTAGGCTTTCCATAACAAAGGGTTTGAGTACTTATACGCTCATGGCATTTCAGCTTTTCAAATGTAACTAATTTAGAAACATTTTGAAAAACAATATTCCACTTTGACATTATGGGATATTGTGTGGGACAGTGATGCAAAAAATCTAAATATGCGGATGGCGAGAGCAATCAAAACGGACCCCACATCTGAAGGAACCTCCTGGAAGAATCTGCCCAGGGGATCCTTAACCCAACTGAAGAGAAACTCATCTTATGGACCATGATTTATTCAGGCTGTAACATAACAAAATGTGGAAAAGGGGTGTGAATACTTTCTGAAGGCACTGTATTTTGTGTATACCAGATGCCAATTGGCAAGTGTCTTTATCTCAACCTAACGGCCTGGTGGTCAAGCAAAGAACACACTGATCTCTCTCTCTCTTTCTCTCTCTCTCTCCCTTGATGACTAAAGTGGATGGCCTCTCTCCTCTCAGAAGACAATTGTTCTCCTTGCATCATGAATATTTAGGATCAACTCATTGTGACAACGCTCCATCCCCCCA
Source organism: Oncorhynchus gorbuscha (assembly GCF_021184085.1). Lineage (NCBI taxonomy): Eukaryota > Metazoa > Chordata > Actinopteri > Salmoniformes > Salmonidae > Oncorhynchus > Oncorhynchus gorbuscha. Next base: position 40,620,112 of record NC_060190.1, on the reverse strand, counting down.
AACCCCCATGAGGGGCTAGCGTTGGTCTCCAAATGCGCTCTTGTGAGCTGCTTGAGGGAGAAAGATTATGAAGAAGCCATTGACATTGAGAGAAACCAAACCATTGAAGACTCTTTGTTATTGACTATGAAGACACTTGCAATGATTTTTGGAAACCCATGAAGAGTAATGTAGATGACCAGAGCATACTAATATTAGGATCAACATTCTGCCGTAGGTTATCCTGGTCCAAAAATGGCCGATATCTGTCATAGGAAGTTCACATTTTAAGTCTATCCCCACCCAGCTAGGACATCAGATCAACAACCACCAATTTGTGTTGATATTTCGATTGAGTGAAAAATTATTAATTAAATGTCAAATAATCTAAACCTGTAAAACCCCATAAAAATGACAAGTCATCCTCATTAACTTTGCCCCAGTCCAAACAGTGAGCAGAGTAGAAAGGTATCCAAAGGCAACACAGTGAGAATGCTACATTGTCAGCCTGATCTCAATCACGAGATTTGATCTGATCTACGTTAGTCAAACGTCACTGAGGAGGTGAGATTACTTCCTGCCCGCCCGACACTTCCACTCTGAAGGTCAACGATGTCACCAAAGCCATTAAGAGCCATGCAGCTCACAAATGAATCCCCTTCCACTGAAATATTATAGCTAACTGACAGTGGTTTCAGTAGGTGAAATATTTCAAGTGTGCATTGTGTAGATTGCAAACGCAACACTCTTTGGTCCTAACCACTTTTATAAAGTCAATTGGGTGCTGAAGCAGAATCAGAGTACTCATCTACACATGTAATATTATGTGATTTGCTCGAATATGCCTCTACATATTCATTGCATGTACTGGACAATGGTATTTGGTAATGCTGTGTGTTTCTACAACACTGGGAAGTTTCATGCCAGCAGTGCAAAGGCAAAAACAGTCTAAATGTGATGGTCAGCCTATTAAAGCTTCTAAGCGAACGCTTGTGGCTCAGGAAAAGGATTATGGTTAATTATTTAGGCACTGTAGAGACGGACTACACTTCAAGTCTTTAATGAGCACATTTTGCATCTTATATTCATTAAGTTGATGCACGTGAGTGAATGTTACAAAGTGAGACGCACAAACTGGGGGTGTTATGCTTGAGGATATTCAAAGTTGTATCAATCACCTCAATCAAGGTGAACCGTCTGTCTTTTCCCGGCTCTTTAGCTCCGTCTTTGTCAGTGTGATTAAGGTGAAACACCTACAGTACTACGCCATTAAAGCCTCTGTGAACATTTGAATTAAACACGGTCCTTATTTATCCTGGAAACATGGGTTGTGTTTGGAATGTGCTAACTGTTTTGTGGAGCCACTAACACTGCTTTTGGAAAAGGCTGCACACAGTTCATGAAACTCAATGAGTTCCAAACTCTTACGTAAGCGGTCATTGGTACCGTCGTCATCAGCTTCTGGGAAGTTCTTACCTCAGCCGTACCAGATAAAAAGACAACCAAGACTGTATCAGTAGCTTTATAAATGAGACTAGACTAAATACAGGCTAGTAAACACTGTGAATCTAATTAAAAGATAATGTTGGCCATTTTGTCACGGATGCTCCTACAAATAGTGGGGCATATTTTCCAGCGGTGGTACTTGTGTTGAAACCATTTCTCTCTGCTCTTGGCCATATCTTCGAGCAAGGGGCTATCGTATCTCACCACATGCAGTGGTGTGTTTTATAGTCATACCTTTTTGCATTGGGCCATGTTTATCTGTGAAAGACTGTGTACCATGAAAGTAGTCTCACTAGACAGACGTGTTGCCTCCCATAATGTACCAATGTTACAGCATACACGTCTGTGCTTGCGCTACATTCACAACATTTGGTCATTCCGTAAAAACCAGCATATGACTGGGAAAAATCCACTAGAACTGCCTTCCAACTGGTAATTACTAATGGGAAACTCTTCTTTCATCCCCGTGCTCTGAGTTTCCCACTTCCACCTCTGAGTTTCCCACTTCCACCTCTGTGACATAATTTGTCAACAAAACGACAGCAAGCATGGTAGCATCTTCAGCAGTTGTTGTTTATGGTAAGAACAAAATACAAATTGTTGATACAAAATTGATTCTGTTTCTCTTCCTTTGATTAAGAAAGTGAAATCGCATGCTTATTGCTTTTAAGGCCTTATTATGTTCTGTGGGAAAAGCAATTATTATTTTGGTGTGTCTACATAATTTGGTACGCGCATCCCTTGAACCGAGTTAAAGAAGCTAGCTAGCTAGTGAGCAAAACAGCCTGACAAAATTGACACTCTACAGCACTTCAAACTAGTTTCCAAGTTGTATTTCCAAGGAAAACTTGGTGTAGGCTAATTCAGAAAGGGAGACCAACACCTGCACATTCTGATCTTCATCAGTGGAAGGGGAAAGACATCTGATTGTTTAAATGGGAGTGGTATGAATGACAAGACTGGCTGTGAGGCTGCACTACCAGTAACCATCTGCACTGTTTCCCCAGCTTGCCCTTCTCAACCAGGGACAACAGAAGGCTGCTACTGCGACCTCAACAACCTGACCAATGCCCTTATCAAACACGAAAAATCGGCAACGCAAATCCAACACCAGATCACTGAAAACTTTGGGGAACACATAGGCTACCTTTGCTGAAAAATATGAAAGGTTAGCTAGACACTTGGAGACGTCCACTGTGTTATCAGGAAGATCAAACAGAATACAGAATGATTTGATTGGTACAGACAAATGGACTCAATTTATAAGTAAAGGTAGGCCTAATGCAATTTCCTTTGCAATTTGCGGGTTAGGCCACTGAATACCTGTATATTAGCCTATTTAAACTTGTAAAACGTAAACAGAACCGTATTTATTCTATATCTCTATGTAATGATATTTCACATAATCATATTATTTTGTGTGTGTGTGTGTGTGTGTGTGTGTGTGTGTGTGTGTGTGTGTGTGTGTGTGTGTGTGTGTGTGTGTGTGTGTGTGTGTGTGTGTGTGTGTGTGTGTGTGTGTGTGTGTTTGCGCATGCGACACGTGGTGCATTGGATAAATATGTAAATCGAATGTGAAAGGCTTTGGAGTTTGAGTTGCGATCAATTTCGATGAAATGTGTCCATATATTTTAGTGCAATCTATCGGTTGTAACTGTGGATGTCTACATCAGTCTATGGCTGAGCTGAGTTGAGAAGTGTAATTTTGTCTGATGATATGAAATATGTGGCCTATCACTTGTTTTTATCTTGGCTACATTGGTTTTTAAATCTACATTTGGTGAAAATTGTTTGCCAAGTTCGGTTAAGAAATGTCATGTCATGCTGGTTCTGGATCTGGATTTGGATTTTATAATAATAACAAGAATAATTTGGTGGGTGGTTATATTAATCCTCTTTCACACATATACAAGTGTATAATAGCCCCGTGCTTAACAAGCCACCGACCTCAACGCACGTCACTGGTATTGCCACTGGCTATAATCAGGGGTGTCACTTGGGTACGGCAGACCAACAATTTAAAGTAAAGTAGGCAACAAAAAAAAGTATGAAATAATTCCAATCCTGATTCAAATGCAATGCATGTTTGCATCAAATGGACGGCTTTAGGACCATGAAGAGCATTGCTCCGAGAGCAGCTGCCAGCCTGCGTGCCTTTCCTGTCACTTTTAGAAAGCAGAGCAGAGACCGTGCCATTTGCTTTGCCAGTCAGCCGTTTAGGCAGTGCTACGATTGCTTTGAATTTGATGCTGGCATTTAAACTCAGGCTTGTAAACCTTGTAATCTGATAGGCAGGGCTTAATTTAATCGGGAATTGGGAGGTGGGAAACCTTTTTCGTGACCATTAGAAACCAAAAACGATTTTTATTGCTATTCAATTATAGGTTGTGATAGCTGTAGGCATAATTGTTATTTTAATGAATTTGCCCAGTACACTAGTGCAGTTTTTGGTTCCATGCCGGCCTATTTTTATTCAAATAAACATAACTGAACAGCTTGCTATTTAGAGCATTTCCCCAAGAATACATATCCTGTTTTTGGCTTCAAAGACAATTGTAGGCTATAACAATGTGCATTGTCATGCAGTGACAGAAGGATCATTATTTCATGATTACTTAGTTGGTCTAACTTTTTTTTGAACTTCTTGCGGTGGGCCTAATTCATCGTCATCCCTAATCACTACCTGTAGCCTACCTGTACAATGCATAGCTGTATAATGTGTACCAGTATAATGAATTTCCACCCCTTACTGTACCAGTTTTGCTTGTCCATCTTTCTGAATTAAAATGAGATATTCTAACAGATCCATCTTGCTGGAATAACATAATTAAATATTTATACGTTATTTAGCAACAGTGTGGATGGATGTAGGGCTGTTTGTTTTCCTAATATTGAGTTGCACCCCTTTTTACCATCAGAACAGCTTCAAATGATCAGGGCATGGACTCAACAAGGTGTCGAAAGCGTTCCACAGGGATGCTTGTTATGCAGGTGAATGAGGACCCAAAAGCGACTTGGCGAAAACAGAGTTTTTAATCCAGTAAAGTTACTTTACAAACAAAAGGCATAATACTACTCGTAATGACGAGAACAGACTGGAGACTTGATCAAGAACTGCAGGTTGCCTCGGGAAGGCACTTGAACGTAGCAGACTCAGACACCTGCTCACCACGCAGCATCTGAGGGAAACACGACACGACAGGGCAATACATAGACACAGCACGGTGAATAATAGATAAGGATCCGACAGGGCAGGAACGGAAAACAAGGAGAGAAATAGGGACTCTAATCAGGGAAAAGGATCGGGAACAGGTGTGGGAAGACTAAATGATTGATTAGGGGAATAGGAACAGCTGGGAGCAGGAACGGAACGATAGAGAGAAGAGAGAGCGAGAGAGTGAGAGAGGGAGGGGAAGAGAGAGGGATAGAAAGAGGGAAAGAACCTAATAAGACCAGCAGAGGGAAACGAATAGAAGGGGAAGCACAGGGACAAGACATGATAATCAATGACAAAACATGACAGTACCCCCCCACTCACCGAGCGCCTCCTGGCGCACTCGAGGAGGAATCCTGGCGGCAACGGAGGAAATCATCAATAAGTGAACGGTCCAGCATGTCCCGAGACGGAACCCAACTCCTCTCCTCAGGACCGTAACCCTCCCAATCCACTAAGTATTGGTGACCCCGTCCCCGAGAACGCATGTCCATGATCTTACGTACCTTGTAAATAGGTGCGCTCTCGACAAGGACGGGAGGGGGGAGGGAAGACGAACGGGGGTGCAAAGAAAGGGCTTGACACAGGAGACATGGAAGACAGGATGGACGCGACGAAGATGTCGCGGAAGAAGCAGTCGCACAGCGACAGGATTGACGACCTGGGAGACACGGAACGGACCAATGAACCGCGGAGTCAACTTACGAGAAGCTGTCGTAAGAGGAAGGTTGCGAGTGGAAAGCCACACTCTCTGGCCGCAACAATACCTTGGACTCTTAATCCTGCGTTTATTGGCGGCTCTCACAGTCTGTGCCCTGTAACGGCAAAGTGCAGACCTCACCCTCCTCCAGGTGCGCTCACAACGTTGGACAAACGCTTGAGCGGAGGGAACGCTGGACTCGGCAAGCTGGGATGAGAACAGAGGAGGCTGGTAACCCAGACTACTCTGAAACGGAGATAACCCGGTAGCAGACGAAGGAAGCGAGTTGTGAGCGTATTCTGCCCAGGGGAGCTGTTCTGCCCAAGACGCAGGGTTTCTGAAAGAAAGGCTGTGTAGTATGCGACCAATCGTCTGATTGGCCCTCTCTGCTTGACCGTTAGACTGGGGATGAAACCCGGAAGAGAGACTGACGGACGCACCAATCAAACGACAGAACTCCCTCCAAAACTGTGACGTGAATTGCGGGCCTCTGTCTGAAACGGCGTCTAACGGGAGGCCATGAATTCTGAACACATTCTCGATAATGATTTGTGCCGTCTCCTTAGCGGAAGGAAGTTTAGCGAGGGGAATGAAATGTGCCGCCTTAGAGAACCTATCGACAACCGTAAGAATCACAGTCTTCCCCGCAGACAAAGGCAGACCGGTAATGAAGTCTAGGGCGATGTGAGACCATGGTCGAGAAGGAATGGGGAGCGGTCTGAGACGACCGGCAGGAGGAGAGTTACCCGACTTAGTCTGCGCGCAGTCCGAACAAGCAGCCACGAAACGGCGCGTGTCACGCTCCTGAGTCGGCCACCAAAAGCGCTGGCGAATAGACGCAAGAGTGCCTCGAACACCGGGATGACCAGCTAACTTGGCAGAGTGAGCCCACTGAAGAACAGCCAGACGAGTGGAAACAGGAACGAAAAGGAGGTTACTAGGACAAGCGCGCGGCGACGCAGTGTGCGTGAGTGCTTGCTTAACCTGTCTTTCAATTCCCCAGACTGTCAACCCGACAACACGCCCATAAGGAAGAATCCCCTCGGGATCAGTAGAAGCCACAGAAGAACTAAACAGACGGGATAAGGCATCAGGCTTGGTGTTTTTGCTACCCGGACGGTAAGAAATCACAAACTCGAAACGAGCGAAAAACAACGCCCAACGAGCTTGACGGGCATTAAGTCGTTTGGCAGAACGGATGTACTCAAGGTTCTTATGGTCTGTCCAAACGACAAAAGGAACGGTCGCCCCCTCCAACCACTGTCGCCATTCGCCTAGGGCTAAGCGGATGGCGAGCAGTTCACGGTTACCCACATCATAGTTGCGCTCAGATGGCGACAGGCGATGAGAAAAATAAGCGCAAGGATGAACCTTATCGTCAGACTGGAAGCGCTGGGATAGAATGGCTCCCACGCCTACCTCTGAAGCGTCAACCTCGACAATGAATTGTCTAGTGACGTCAGGAGTAACGAGGATAGGAGCGGACGTAAAACGTTCTTTTAGAAGATCAAAAGCTCCCTGGGCGGAACCGGACCACTTAAAACACGTCTTGACAGAAGTAAGAGCTGTGAGAGGGGCAGCAACTTGACCGAAATTACGAATGAAACGCCGATAGAAATGAGCGAAACCTAAAAAGCGCTGCAACTCGACACGTGACCTTGGAACGGGCCAATCACTGACAGCTTGGACCTTAGCGGAATCCATCTGAATGCCTTCAGCGGAAATAACGGAACCGAGAAAAGTAACGGAGGAGACATGAAAAGAGCACTTCTCAGCCTTTACGTAGAGACAATTCTCTAAAAGGCGCTGTAGAACACGTCGAACGTGCTGAACATGAATCTCGAGTGACGGTGAAAAAATCAGGATATCGTCAAGATAGACAAAAACAAAGATGTTCAGCATGTCTCTCAGAACATCATTAACTAATGCCTGAAAAACAGCTGGCGCATTGGCGAGACCAAACGGCAGAACCCGGTACTCAAAATGCCCTAACGGAGTGTTAAACGCCGTTTTCCACTCGTCCCCCTCTCTGATGCGCACGAGATGGTAAGCGTTACGAAGGTCCAACTTAGTAAAGCACCTGGCTCCCTGCAGAATCTCGAAGGCTGATGACATAAGGGGAAGCGGATAACGATTCTTAACCGTTATGTCATTCAGCCCTCGATAATCCACGCAGGGCGCAGAGTACCGTCCTTCTTCTTAACAAAAAGAACCCCGCCCCGGCCGGAGAGGAAGAAGGCACTATGGTACCGGCGTCAAGAGACACAGATAAATAATCCTCGAGAGCCTTACGTTCGGGAGCCGACAGAGAGTATAGTCTACCCCGAGGAGGAGTGGTCCCCGGAAGGAGATCAATACTACAATCATACGACCGGTGAGGAGGAAGGGAGTTGGCTCGGGACCGACTGAAGACCGTGCGCAGATCATGATATTCCTCCGGCACTCCTGTCAAATCGCCAGGTTCCTCCTGAGAAGTGGGGACAGAAGAAATGGGAGGGATGGCAGACATTAAACACTTCACATGACAAGAAACGTTCCAGGATAGGATAGAATTACTAGACCAATTAATAGAAGGATTATGACATACTAGCCAGGGATGACCCAAAACAACAGGTGTAAAAGGTGAACGAAAAATCAAAAAAGAAATAGTCTCACTGTGGTTACCAGATACTGTGAGAGTTAAAGGTAGTGTCTCAAATCTGATACTGGGAAGATGACTACCATCTAAGGCAAACATGGGCGTAGGCTTGTCTAACTGTCTGAAAGGAATGTCATGTTTCCGAGCCCATGCTTCGTCCATGAAACAACCCTCAGCCCCAGAGTCAATCAAGGCACTGCATGTAGCACCCGAACCGGTCCAGCGTAGATGGACCGACATAGTAGTACAGGATCTAGATGAAGAGACCTGAGTAGTAGCGCTCACCAGTAGCCCTCCGCTTACTGATGAGCTCTGGCCTTTTACTGGACATGAATTGACAAAATGTCCATCAAATCCGCAATAGAGGCACAGGCGGTTGGTGATCCTCCGTTCCCTCTCCTTGGTCGAGATGCGAATACCTCCCAGCTGCATGGGCTCAGTCTCTGAGCCAGAGGAGGGAGATGGTTGCGATGCGGAGCAGGGAAACACCGTTGACGCGAGCTCTCTTCCACGAGCTTGGTGACGAAGATCTACCCGTCGTTCTATGCGGATGGCGAGAGCAATCAAAGAATCCACACTGGAAGGAACCTCCCGAGAGAGAATCTCATCTTTGACCACTGCGTGGAGTCCCTCCAGAAAACGAGCGAGCAGCGCCGGCTCGTTCCAGTCACTAGAGGCAGCAAGAGTGCGAAACTCTATAGAGTAATCCGTTATGGATCGATCACCTTGGCATAGGGAAGCCAGGGCCCTAGAAGCCTCCCTACCAAAAACTGAACGGTCAAAAACCCGAATCATCTCCTCTTTAAAGTTCTGGTAATTGTTAGAACAATTAGCCCTTGCCTCCCAGATAGCTGTGCCCCACTCTCGAGCCCGGCCAGTAAGGAGTGAAATGACGTAAGCAACCCGAGCTCTCTCGCTAGAGTATGTGTTGGGTTGGAGAGAGAACACAATATCACACTGGGTGAGAAAGGAGCGGCACTCCGTGGGCTGCCCGGAGTAGCAAGGTGGGTTATTAACCCTAGGTTCCGGAGGCTCGGCAGGCCAGGAAGTAACAGGTGGCACGAGACGAAGACTCTGGAACTGTCCAGAGAGGTCGGAAACCTGAGCGGCCAGGTTCTCCACGGCATGGCGAGCAGCAGACAATTCCTGCTCGTGTCTGCCGAGCATGGCTCCTTGGATCTCGACGGCAGTGTTACGAGCATCTGTAGTCGCTGGGTCCATTCCTTGGTCGGATCCTTCTGTTATGCAGGTGAATGAGGACCCAAAAGCGACTTGGCGAAAACAGAGTTTTTAATCCAGTAAAGTTACTTTACAAACAAAAGGCATAATACTACTCGTAATGACGAGAACAGACTGGAGACTTGATCAAGAACTGCAGGTTGCCTCGGGAAGGCACTTGAACGTAGCAGACTCAGACACCTGCTCACCACGGAGCATCTGAGGGAAACACGACACGACAGGGCAATACATAGACACAGCACGGTGAATAATAGATAAGGATCCGACAGGGCAGGAACGGAAAACAAGGAGAGAAATAGGGACTCTAATCAGGGAAAAGGATCGGGAACAGGTGTGGGAAGACTAAATGATTGATTAGGGGAATAGGAACAGCTGGGAGCAGGAACGGAACGATAGAGAGAAGAGAGAGCGAGAGAGTGAGAGAGGGAGGGGAAGAGAGAGGGATAGAAAGAGGGAAAGAACCTAATAAGACCAGCAGAGGGAAACGAATAGAAGGGGAAGCACAGGGACAAGACATGATAATCAATGACAAAACATGACAATGCTGGCCCATGTCGATTCCAATGCTTTCCACAGTTGTGTCAAGTTGGCTGGATGTCCTTTGGGTGGTGGACCATTGTTGATACACAGGGGAAACTGTTGAGCGTGAAAAACCCAGCAGTGTTGCAGTTCTTGACACAAACTGGTGCGCCTGGCACCTACTAGCATATTTTGTCCGTTCCATTCACCCTATGAATGGCACACATATACAATCCATTTCTCAATTGTCTAAAGGCTTAAAAATCCTTCTTTAACCTGTCTCCTCTTCTTCATCTATACCGATTAAAGTGGATTTAGCAAGTGACATCAACAAGGAATCATAGCTATCCCCTCAATTCACCTGGTCAGTCTATGTCATGGAAAGCGCAGGTGTTCTTCATGTTTTTAATTCTCAGTGTATAATGAATGAGCACCCAGATAGTGCAACTGCTATAAGACAATAATATCAGAGACAAGCTTTCCCGGGGGAAACAATTATTGTGGTGACAACTAATGGCTGGGGTCACCTTTATGAGTTTTTTTATTGTGTAAAAATGCAATCCCACACATACTTTATCATCATACCCTAGGTTCAGCTGAACTGACGCTACTGGCTAGAATGTAAACCTAATGCCAACGGGATTTACATTTTAACTTGAGAAAACTCAAAATGCATGATCAAATCAAAAATCAAATCAAATTTTATTTGTCACATGGGCCGAATACAACAGATAGACCTTACAGTGAAATGCTTACTTACAAGCCCTTAACCAACAATTCAGTTTTAGGAAAAATACCTAAAAAAAAATAAATAACAAATAATTATAGAGCAGCAGTAAAATAACAATACCCTTATATACAGGGGGTACCGGTATAGAGTCAATGTGGAAACTATATACAGGGGGGTACCAGTACAGAGTCAATGTGGAGGCTATATACAGGGGGTACCAGTACAGACTCAATGTGGAGGCTATATACAGTTGTACTGGTACAGAGTCAATGTGGAGGTTATATACAGGGGTACCGGTACAGTCAATGTGGAGGTTATATACAGGGGGTACCGGTACAGAGTCAATGTGGAGGTTATATACAGGGGGTACCGGTACAGAGTCAATGTGGAGGTTATATACAGGGGGTACCGGTACAGAGTCAATATGGAAGTTATATACAGGGGGTACCGGTACAGAGTCAATGTGCAGGCTATATACAGGGGGTCCCGGTACAGAGTCAATGTGCAGGCTATATACAGGGGGTACCGGTTCAGAGTCAATGTGGAGGTTTTTATTTTTTAAATTTGTTTTTATTTCACCTTTATTTAACCAGGTAGGCTAGTTGAGAACAAGGTCTCATTTGCAACTGTGACCTGGCCAAGATAAAGCATAGCAGTGTGAACAGACAACACAGAGTTACACATGGAGTAAACAATTAACAAGTCAATAACACAGTAGAAAAAAGGGAGTCTTTATACATTGTGTGCAAAAGGCATGAGGAGGTAGGCGAATAATTACAATTTTGCAGATTAACACTGGAGTGATAAATGATCAGATGGTCATGTACAGGTAGAGATATTGGTGTGCAAAAGAGCAGAAAAGTAAATAAATAAAAACAGTACGGGGATGAGGTAGGTAAAAATGGGTGGGCTATTTACCGATAGACTATGTACAGCTGCAGCGATCGGTTAGCTGCTCAGATAGATGTTTGAAGTTGGTGAGGAAGATAAAAGTCTCCAACTTCAGCGATTTTTGCAATTCGTTCCAGTCACAGGCAGCAGAGAACTGGAACGAAAGGCGGCCAAATGAGGTGTTGGCTTTAGGGATTGATCAGTGAGATACACCTGCTGGAGGTTATATACCATTTGATTAAATGTTCAGGATGGCTTATGGCTTGGGGGTAGAAGCTGTTTAGAAACCTCCTGGATCTAGACTTGGAACTCCGGTACCGCTTGAGGGAGTCTTTGACAATTTTTAGGGCTTTCTTCTGACACCATCTGGTATAGAGGTCCTGGATCGCAGGAAGCTTGGCCCCAGTGATGTACTGGGTCGTATGCACGACCCTCTGTAGTGCCACATCTGATGATGTGGCAAGTGATGTTTTGCTTCTTAAATAACAGTACAACAGTGGACTAACAAATACCAAAATATATATTTTTTAGATTTGAACTTGCCTCAGGGGAAGTTCCTTATCCCCCTAGAGTTGTTGTCCACTTCCCCATGGAAATCGAATTAGGATTATACCAAAATCCCCATAAAAATCTGTCAGTTTAAACTAGAGTTATCTGTTTTTGCATTGGATGCATCTCAGGAGCGGAAGGTAGCCTAGTGGTTAGAGCGTTGGACTTATATCTGAAAGGTTGCACGTTCAAATCCCTGAGCTGACAAGGTAAAAATGTGTCATCCTGCCCCTGAACAAGGCAGTTAACAAGGCTGACTGTCCCTAGGCTGTCATTGAAAATAAGAATTTGTTCTTAACTGACTTTCCTAGTAAAATAAAGGTTAAACAAGATAAATCCACCACATTTGCTGAAGTTGCTCTTCTGCATCTGCAGTGAAAGGTCACAGAGCTAGAGCAGTGTTTGTCAGACCATGAGACATCCTGGAAATCACTCTTCTCACAAAAAGAGGAGACTCTCGTGCACATGAAGATGTTCTCTGTTTTGCTCTACGACCCCCACTAGCGTCTTGGGACTCATCTGAAGTCGGTACAGCCGATCTGCCAACTTCTGTCTGAGGCGTCCGAACAGTTTGGGTTACATACTACACCCCTTCTCCTCCACCCCTCTGAGGAAAGGTGAGGCTCTCACAAACACGTTGGGTGTTTCACTCTAGGATGCCGACAGGCCTCTCAAGACTCGTCTGAAGATGTGTCACGCCCTGACCATAGAGAGCCCTTGTTTCTCTATGGTGTAGTAAGTCAGGGCGTGACTAGGGGTATTATAGTTTATAATTTCTATGTTGTGTTCTACTTTATATTTTCTATGTTGGTGCTTTGTATGATTCCCAATTAGAGGCAGCTGGTAATTGTTGTCTCTAATTGGGGATCATATTTAAGTAGCTATTTTTCCTACCTGTGTTTGTGGGATGTTGTTTTGTGTTTGTGCATGTGCACCAGGGAGTCACGTTTAGTTGTTTGTTTATTGGTATATTTTGTTTTGTTTAAGTTTCTCTTTGAATTAAATATGTGGAACTCAACATCCTCTACGCCTCGGTCTCGTTCTTACGACAGTCGTGACAAGGTGCCCTGGTACTAGTTGAATTATACAGTATATGGAGACTGAGGGCCAAAAATAAGAGGTTAAATACATGTAAAAAATACATAAAATGTTTCCTGATCTTATATCTCTCAGATATAGGACAGACACTTTAGAACAAAATTCCTTTAGATTTTATTTGGGGACTATCTGTTGTTCCATGTAGTGAATGTGTTATTCAATTCCTTTGAAACGGCTAATAGCAGTAAGGTCAAACACATTTTCATCAAATATATATTTTTTGATACTTCAAGGGGTCTGAGAATTCAAAATCAAATAGCTAAAGGATCCTTGGTATTGCCTTCTTAAACAATTCCATGCACAGTTGACGTCGGAAGTTTACAAACACTTAGATTGGAGTCATTAAAACTCATTTTTTACTCCACAAATGTCTTGTTAACAAACTATAGTTTTGGCAAGTCGGTATGGACATCTACTTCGTGCATGACACAAACAATTTTTCCAACAATTGTTTACAGACAGATTATTTCACTTATAATTGTCACGAAGGTTTGTAGAAACGGACCAAAGCGCAGCGGATGTTGAGCTCCACATAATTTTAATGATACTTAACAAAGACAAAAACAAATAAACAATAAACTAACAACGAACCGTGACTACAGAGGTGCTACGTGCACTAACTCAAAACAATAACCCATAAAACACAGTTGGAAAAATTATGCTTAAATATGGGAACCATATCAAGCACAATAATAATAATAATAACAATAATAACAATAATGAACTAGAATACAACATAGACATACATATACTAAATCACCCCCTAGTCAGGCCCTGACCTACTATACCATAGAGAAACAATGGTTCTCTATGGTCAGGGCGGGACAATAATTCACTGTATCACAATTCCAGTGGGTCAGAAGTTTACATACACTAAGTTGACTTTGCCTTTAAACAGCTTACAAGCTTTAGAAGCTTCTGATAGGCTAATTGACATACTTTGACTTAATTGGTGTTGTACCTGTGGATGTATTTCAAGGCCTACCTTCAAACTAAGTGCCCCTTTGTTTGACATCATGGGAAAATCAAAAGAAATCAGCCAAGGCCTTAGAATTTTTTTGTTGTAGATCTTCACATGTCTGGTTCATGCTTGGGAGCAATTTCCAAATGCCTGAAGGTACCACGTTCATCTGTACAAACAATAGAACACAAGCATAAACACCATGGGACCACCCAGCCGTCATGCCGCTCAGGAAGGAGACGCACTCCCAAGAGATGAACATACTTTGGTGCGAAAAGTGCAAACCAAACAGTAAAACGAGTCCTATATCGACATAACCTGAAAGGCCGCTCAGCAAGGAAGAAGCCACTGCTCCAAAACCACCATAAAAAAGCCAGACTACGGTTTGCAACTGCGCATAGGGACAAAGATTGTACATTTTCAGAAATGTCCTCTGGTCCGCTGAAAACAATATATAACTGTTTGGCCATAATGACGATCGTTATGTTTGGAGGAAAAAGGGGGAGGCTTGCAAGCCAAAGAACACCATCCCAACCGTGAAGCACGGGGGTGGCAGCATCATGTTGTGGGGGTGCTTTGTGCAGGAGGGACTGGTGCACTTCACAAAATAGATGACATCATGAGGGGCGTGTGATCGGGAGCGCGCCTTTCTTGTTTCTCCTTTTCTATTGACGAAGCATTTGTCCGGTTGAAATATTATTGATTCATGACAAAAACAACCTGAGGGTTGATTTAAAAAAATCCTTTGACATGTTTCTATGAACTTTTATTGTACTTTTTAAAAACTTTTCGTCTGGATGTTGAGAGCGCCCATTGTGCCTTTGGATTGCTGAACTAAACACACCAACAAAACGTTTAAAGAGGGACATTATCGAACATAACAAACATGTATTGTCTAACATGGAGACCTGGGAGTGCGACCAGATGAAGATCATCAAAGGTAAGTGATTAATTTTAACGCTATTTCTGACTTTTGTGACACCTGTCCTTGGTTGGAAAATGGCTGTATGGTTTTCTGTGGCTAGGCGGTGGCCTAAGATAATCGCATTGTGTGCTTTTGCTGTAAAGACTTTTCGAAATCTGACACTGTGGTTGGATTTACAAGAAGTTTATCTTTAAAATGGTGTATAATACTTGTATGTTTGAGGAATTGTAATTATGGGATTTCTGTTGTTTTGAATTTGGCGCCCTGCAATTTCACTTGATGTTGTCAAGGTGGAACGCTACCGTCCCACTGGTGCTAGACAGGTTAATTGATTAATTGATTAACCTTTAATCTGGTGTTATAACCACTTGCATTGGTACAGTACACTACAACCAAACTCAATGCAATTTCACAGCAAGGGTTGTACTTTTGACAGTTTAACAATCAAAATACACGATTACCCGTGCAGCAACTGCCCAATGAAACTGTTGATTGAATCCCCACAACCTGTATACTTTATGAGAACTTGAAAGAACAGGAGGGACAACTGACATCCTTCAGAAGTGGGTTCATTGTTGTTTACTGACTTCAAATGGCCCAGTAACCATTATGGCAGCCATTGATATCAGCTGCTTTGATTCCTGAGGATTTCTAAAGGAATACTGTGCAAAAATCACCCAAGGTATAACTTGTCTATTCAGCCATTTCTACAGTACATGTACATTAATTCAATCAAGTTACCATTCCTCTCACCTTGTGGGGAATTCTAATAGGCCAGATAGGTGCAAAGTAATCCCCCAAAACCAAATGCCCTCAAGCCAAATCCAGTTAGGTTTTTTGTAAGTAAACATGGCCTGTGTCTGAATGCATTGTCATACATTTTATCACAAAATAACATAAAATTGCTTTCCAATGGGATGAGTTGGTTTTAAACATGAGTTAAAGATGAATTTAAGGTGAAGTTGGAGTTTTCAAAATAATGTGTTGCATGTGTGCTCACTTTGTAATTTCTTTATTCATAGCCATATTTCCCTACTCCACACCTCCCACAAATGTCTTGACGATAGCTGGATTGCACGTGTCCCGGCAAATACATAACTTTATGACAGAATTATTCGTCAACACCACACACCATAATTCTAGCTAATAATACACTTCAATTCTAAACTAGCTACTATTAGCTGCAAAATAGCCGACATTATGCTTTTACAATGTTACTGTATGTCCTTGGTTATCCCTTATGACAGACGTTTCAAGAAAAGTTTCCTGGAAGTATGTCAAATCCTGCCAATCTGAAAACATCAAACTCTCAAGTCTGAGTCACAGGGGACATTGTTAGTCTGAGATGCTACCTCTACCTCTATATGCACCAAACGTGTGTGTTTGTTTTTGTGTGTGTGTGTGTGTGTGCCTGTTGCAGTGTCAGCCCACTCTGGAAAATGACATTAGAATCAAATTAATCCGTGCCCTGACCCACAATTTGTCTAGCAGTTGAGCTGTGAATAAAATCTGATTGGCAATAATTTTGCTTTACAGTTGATAGACCATAACACGCAACCCCCAATCACCTATCCACCCACCTCTCACCTATCTCTTGCCCCCTTGAACGATTCCTATCCTTCCTTCCCCTCCTCCCCCAGCCTTATCACAGTGTGTGTTGATCTGAGAGTGAAATATTGCTGATAGAGACCAGGGGTCATTGAGCCGAACACTGTGATGATGGGTAAGTGGGCGGTGGAGAGGTGGGGGGAGGTTATATGGAGCGCTAGGGGCTGATGGTAATTTTAAATGCCAATGTCGACTGCTGATCTAAGAGGGTGCTGGGGTGGATGGCAGACAGGGTGGGGTGTAGGGATAGAGAAAGGTGGAGGGAGGAAAGAAGGGTGGATGGAGAGAGAGGGGTGGATGGTGGATGGTGTACAGGGTGGATGGAGGGAGAGAGAGACGAAGGAGTAGGTCTTGACAGGGTTGCTATGTCAGCAGTTGTCACTCCCCTTCTCCCCTGTTGTCATTCCGGTCTGTTTTTTGATTATTCAGTTGCATTTCTAGGGACTGTATGATAATTGAAAAGCGTAGTCACTTCTTGTCTTTAGCTACATGTACACCATGGCCCTGGTGTCTTTATGTGTCTGTAACATCTCAGTTTAGCTTAGAACAAAAATGGACTGAACCGGAAAATGGTTGAAGCAGGTGGCACTCAGACCTACGTTGCTGTAAAGATTTATGTTTTTTTTTAGGGAAGAAAAGTAAGCATAGCGAAGCAATGTCAAAAATACAACCGTATATCCATGTGGAGGATAAGTTCCACATTATGACCAGGTGCCCATTAGAGAAAAGACAGTCTCTCGTTAGTTATCTTCAGGTATTTTTCTTCCCGACCCATGAAAATGACAATAGAAGAAGCAGAGGGGGTAAATATGATAAAGGGAATGATAGAGGGAGGGTGGAAGAAAGAAGAAAAGATAGAGCCAAAGACTAGCAGGCTGCGGTGGGGCTTAGACAGGTTGATGTAGCTTCAGCAATGAACATCTCATAAAAAGTGCTATCCTTAGGCCTTAGGAAGATATTCTATCTCTGCTTGCTAACGGCCAAGCCTAAAATCACCCGCTCCATCAAAGTCAGACCCACCCCTAATAGATACGCAGCACAGGGAAAACAGAACAAACAAATAAGAGTAAGAGCACTCCCACCATTACTCTGTATGTGCAGCATGTGTGAAGAACTTACTTTTAATTGGAGATTTAGTGTTGCGGTAATGCAAGGCAAGCATTCAGTGAAGGATGGACTCTGCATGTGAAAGGTAGACCAATGTGGATCTTTAAAGAAATTCTCTTAAAGGTAGTTAATCCTTTCTTATTACTAAGCCTAATCATTTGTGTAAGTCGTATGATGTGTAACATGCCTTAGAGTATCGCCAACGAAGTTAACCTACATGATATAACTTCCCTTGTATAACTACATTTTGTATCATTCAATCAATTCCTTGGCCACTTATTCATTAATTGCCTCCCACAAGGTTTGAAAGCATAGTGACATTATGTAGCATTGTCAGTGACATTTTTGATCATGACGTCTTGAATGTCTCAGACTTTAAGAGTTTTAAGAGTAAGCCATGAAATTGAGTGGGTACTTAGCATCGGTTTCTGTCTCATCTTGAAGGTAGCTTTGCCATCATTGATCACATGGTAACGGGGGCACTTTTGGCCCATAACTGTAGTAGTTTTCAAGTTGCCGCTAGCGCATGGCATCAGCTAAGGCCTTAGAGGAAATAGCTTCAGATGTCATTTACTTTACTGTTCTCTTCTTATCTTTTTCATTTCTTCCCCCTCCCTGTTCCCATATCTTTTCATGATGTTTGCTGTCATTGGCAGTGGCTTGAGTAGCCACACGGCTGAAATATTGATATCCCTTCTTTCTCCTTTTTTCATCACCCCCTCTCCTGTCGCATCAGAGGGCTCAAGCTGACACATGACTGGCCTACTTCTCTGGCAGCTCATTCCGCTTCGTTCTCCCTCTCTTGCGCTGTCTCTCTTTCTCTTTCACCCCCCCCCCCCCCGCAACTTGATTCTGACTTTTATTCTGTTGGTCTGCCACGGAGCCTTCGACAGCCAAACTCCTCTTTATGGGAGAGGGTTTCCCTCCGTTTGCTCTGTTCTTCTTTCCATTCATCAAAGCTGAGGGGGGGCCCTGTTCAGACAATGTGTCGGCTGCATCGCTAGCACACAGATATCTCATTCACGGTGACAACACATAAATAACTATAAACTTTGACTATTAGCGGGGTCACTGCAAAGTGAGTCTTTTTCAAGCAAAGATTTGACACTGGCTTGGAGAGAAAACCAGTCTTCCACTTCAAACAGTGAGGTGCCGCTAGCTAGAAAACAACCTATAAAAGCCTAACACTAGCGAGAAATAACCTTTAAAAGCCTAACAGTAGCGTGGAACCAACCATTAAAAGCCTAACACTAGCGAGAAACCAACCCTTAAATGCATAACACTACATAGAAACAAACCCTTAAAAGTCTAACACTAGCGAGAAACCAACCCTTGAAAGCCCAACACTAGCTAGAAACCAACTCTAGTGGTTAGAGTGTTGGACTAGTAACCGGAAGGTTGCAAGTTCAAACCCCCGACCTGACAAGGTACAAATCTGTTGTTCTGCCCCTGAACAGGCAGTTAACCCACTGTTCCTAGGCCGTCATTGAAAATAAACATTTGTTCTTAACTGACTTGCCTGGTTAAATAAAGGTAATAAAGGTAAAATTTAATTAAAAATTTAAATAGAAACCGACCCTTAAAAGTCTAACACTAGCGAGAAACCGAATCTTAAAAGCCAAACACTAGTGAGAAACCGATCTTAAAAGTCTAACTCTAGCTAGAAACAACCCTTAAAAGCCTAACAGTAGTGTGAAACAACCCTTAAAAGCATAACACTAACAAGAAACCAACCCTTAAAAGCCTAACACTAGCGAGAAACCGACCATTAAAAGCCTAACACTATAGAGAAACCGACCCTTAAAAGCCTAACATTAGCTAGAAACAAACCCTTAAAAATCTAAAACTGGCTAAAAACCAACCGATTAAAGCCTAACACTAGCTAGAAACAGCCCTTAAAAGTCTAACACTAGCAAGAAACAAACCTTAAAAGCCTAACACTAGCAAGCAACAACCTTTAAAATCCTAACACTAGCGAGAAACCGAATCTTAAAAGCCAAATACTAGTGAGAAACCGACCCTTAAAAGCCAAACACTAACTAGAAACCAACCCATAAAAGTCTAACTCTAGCAAGAAAACCACCCTTAAAAGTCAAGCACTTGATAGAAACAACCCTTAGAAGCCTAACAGTAGTGTGAAACAACCCTTAAAAGCCTAACACTGGCGAGAAACCAACCCTTAAAAGCCTAACACTAGCTAGAAACCGACCTTTAAAAGCCTATCACTAGCGAGATACCGACCATTAAAAGCCTAGCACTAGTGAGAAACCGACCCTTGAAAGCCTAACACTATCTAGAAACAAAGCTTAAAAGCATAACACTATCTAGAAACCAACCCTTAAAAGCCTAAAACTATCTAGAAACCAACCCTTAAAAGCCTAACACTAGCTAGAAACCAACCCTTAAAAACCTAACACTAGCCAGAAACCAACCCTTAAAAACCTAACACAAACAAGAATCCAACCCCTAGAAGCACAACACTAGCTAGAAACCAACCCTTAACTAGAAACCAACCCTTAAAAGCTCAACACTAGCTAGAAACAACCCTTAAAAGCCTTACACTAGCTAGAAACCAACCCTTAAAAGCCTAACACCAGCATGAAACCAACCCTTAAAAGCCTAACACCAGCTAGAAACCAACCCTTAAAAACCTAACACTAGCTAGAAACCAACCCTTAAAAGCCTAACACTAACAAGAATCAAACCCTTAAAAGCACAACACTAGCTAGAAACCAACCCTTAACTAGAAACCAACCCTTGAAAGCCTAACACTTGCTAGAAAACAACTGATAAAAGCCTTACACTAGCGAGATACAACCCTTAACAGCCTAACACTAGCGTGAAACCAACCCTTAAAAGCCTAACGTTAGCTAGAAACCAACCCTTGAAAGCCTGACACTAGCTAGAAACAACCCTTAAAATCCTTACACTAGCGAGAAACCAACTCTTAAAAGCCTAACACTAGCAAGAAACCAACCCTTAAAAGCCGAACACTAGTGAGAAATGAACCACAAAAACCCAAGGACACTCACTCCTCCTCCATGCAACTATACATGATTACAAAATGTGCAGCTCACCCATTAACGATACCCACCTAACAGATGCCAAAATACGTGAGCTTTAGGGAATATTAGCATTGTAACTTTACAGGCAGTCATCTGCTGTAAACAAATGCACCTGTTTCTGTGTACTACCTTGGCTATATTGCTTCTGACAACACATTGACTTGGCAGGGCAAACCCACTTTGCCCTGGTATATCTCTGGTATATCATTTAAAAAAATCACATTTGTCACATTTTTGAACTCATTCAGAAGTTTTTACCTGATTAAGAACAATAACATTTGTAATTAATGTTGAATTTGTAATTCCTGTTCTTAAGTTTAGTTTTTGTATATTTTATTTTTGGTTTTGTACACCAGGTTCTGTCACATACATTGAAATTAGACAAACTATTAAAATTTTAGCAACCAAAAATGGTGGAGCGATTTCTGCATAGTGCACCTTTAAGTTGAAAATGATACTGTCGCTGCTTCCTGTTGACAACACATATTGATAAATAGCCCAATGTCAAAACACAGTTTTAAAGTTTCCAAATCAATAACCAATATGCATAAACAGTTTGTGATATGTTGAAAATATAAATATAAAATGTACTATCTACACATAGATGTGCAACAATAGTAATCGTATTACTTTTTGAACTTTTTTTATGAACACCTATAAAATGCACACACACCAAAAACCTGGTTAATTTGTCAAGTGGCAATAAATCAGTCATCGATTGGAAGGGGGCATATGCGCTGTTGAAACTATCACAACTAAGGAACCACACTGGATATATTTTTACATCACTGGTTAGAGAGAGGATAATCTGCAGAACACAGGCATTTTTATAATGAGGTCACCAAAACAGAAAGAGGAACGCAACCAGTGGCGACCCGTCATTCAGGGCAGGTGGGGCAGAGCCCATTTAAAAAAATAAAAAAATAATTGAGTAAGGCTTCTCCAAAATGCATGTATTTCAGCCTACAGTAGCTCAGTGCTTTCTGTTGGGGTGGGGTGTAGGGGTTGGTAATGTATTTTCCAGTGGAAAATATGGTGCGCAGGGGTTGATAATGTTCTCTAGTTGCGCCGTGATTGGCTCAGTGTTCTGTCAGTCATGGGGAGACTACATCACCGCAAAATCTACGCAGAGAGCTCTAAAATTCAAGCCCCATAGCGGTACATTTGGAAGTGCCCATCCAAGAAGGCTCAAGGTCATTGGCCACAGATAAAATGAAGTCAAATCACGTTATATCATACTTTCAAAATCTTAGCTACCAAGCTAGACAAGCAGTCATCATGAATTAAGTTGACAATCTACTGGAAAATATTTTTCAATCTTTGTCATATGAAGATAAATTATAGATAAAACATATCAGTGCTCATCGGCCATTGGACATAAACATTACACAACAGGTTGGAAATCGCAAATTCAACAAAGAGTGGTTTGGAAGGAATCAGCTGCTAACTGCAAGCATTGTAAAACAATCATTAGACTGCTATTCAGTGGAGTGAGTGTGTGGTCCAAGTCTGTGTTTAAGGGTCTCCTTTCCAAGCTTAAAAGGATAAACATTCACATGCAACACCATAGGCCAGAAAATGTTGAATACATTGGCCATGCTGTCAATCCAGCATGACTTCTACCACGTTCAAAACAACTTGAAACTTAGAACTGGGAAATCTCAGACTTCAGTGAGTTAAAGACAACTGGGAACTAAAAAAAACAAGCTCCAACTGTGAAAATACGTTCTGAACGGTCATCCAACTCGGAATTACAAGTGGGGATCTCGGGCCTCTTTCTAGAGCTCCAACCTGAAGATCACTGACATCATGATTCAACCTTGTATTTTTCAGAGTTCATAGTTGTCTTGAAAGCATCATAAATCCAGAGAATGTCAGACTTTGATGACAAAGTTTGATGATAATATTTGACCAAGGAGAGGACTGCCATGCCACCTTCCTGTTCAATTGAGCACAGCACAACAAGATAAGTCAAAAAACGTATTGAATGCTGCTGCATAAATAATGTAATATGCCAGGGAGATATGTATACTGTAGTTAAGAAAGTAATACTAAGTGTATGTTGTGTAGTAAGCTGTTAGTAGCTCATGTGCCTCAACCTAATAATTTGGTCCCTTTCCCCTCATAACTTAGCTTACTGTTCTGACTTGGTCGTGCACATGTAGCCTATAGCCTGTTTTAGATAAATGTAAACATGGAATACTGTAAGAGCTTTCATTGGCTGCTTATAGGCCCCCTTTATTTATCCTACAGTTCTGACTTGGTGTACAGGGAGAATACTGTAAGAACGACCCATGTTCTGAATACTGTTGCTGTACATTTCAAAAGTGGTGAAAAATTGTTATATTGACTAAGTCCATTTTAGCTCACTCATTAATGTCTTACTTGAAAATACGGATCGCCTCCTATCCGCTCGTCATCCTCTTATGCTATAGTTTGTACATCTCAATTGTCAGTAGAAACCGCATTTGTTTAAGCAAGCCAGCCATATCAGCTACACTACTAGTCACAAGTTTTAGAACACCTACTCATTTAAAGGCTTTTCTTTATTTGACAATTTTCTACATTGTACAATATAGTGTGCAAAGCTGTCATCAAGCCAAAGGGTGACTATTTGAAGAATCTCAAATATAAAATATATTTTGATTTGTTTAACACTTTGTTGGTTACTACATGATTCCATATGTGTTATTTCATAGTTTTGATGTCTTCACTATTATTCTACAATGTTGAAAATAGTAAAAATGAATAATGTGTGCATCACTGGATAGAGTACAATTTGTAGAAGATCGCTAGCTAAATTTTGAAGCGTTGCATTAGTAGAGCTGTTTTAACCAACACAATTGAAAGGCCACACTAAAACATGGAATAATCGATACATGGTTGATTGGATGAGAATGTGTAGAAGGATTCTATCTACACTGAGTATACAACACATTATGAACACCTGCTTTTTCATGACATATACTGACCAGGTGAAAGTTTTGGTCCCTTGTTGATGTCACTTGTTAAATCCACTTCAATCAGTGTTTATGAAGGGGAGGAGACAGGTTAAAGAAGGATTTTTAAGCCTTTAAGCCTTTAAGAAAATTGAGACATGGATTGTGAATGTGTGCCATTCTTTACGCAACTGTGGTAAGCATTGGAGTCAACATGGGGCAGAATCCCTATAGAATGCTTTCGACACCTTGTAGAGTCCATGCCCAGACGCACCGAGGCTGCTCTGAGAGCAGAATCGGGTGCAACAATATTGAAAGGTGTTCCGAATGTTTTTTTCCTAATGCAAGCTACACATTTTCGCTCCTCGTCACAACAATCAGTGGTGGAAACCCAAGTCTCTTTTGCCACTTGCTCAGTAGTCACCTTGGCCCAGCCTGATGACATGGTCAACTTGCTGCATTCCCATAGGTTGGAATCAATTCACTTTCTTAACATACATTTTCTCAAACTCAGATCATTCTAGTGTTGAAAGCAACGTTTCACTTCTACTCATGTTTGGAGGATCTATGGTAATCCCGACCATGGGTACATGTTCAATTTCAGAAACGTCTATCTGTCCTGCAAGTAGATTTGCCAACTGTAATCGTAACCTGTCCAAAACCTTCGCCATCCACAATATTTGAATGTCCTAGATCAGTTGGCCTTTAAAGGGACATTAAAACATTTAAAACTTCACATTCATCATCTCCAGCACCACCCCAACATCAACATATATGAAAATGGCACTTCTCTATATTTTGTAGGAAAACAAGAGGGAAAAAAGTGTTTCCAACGACATCATCAACCAATTAGTTGAAAATTATGCCTGCTCATAATGGGTTAAAATCACAATCCACACCAATGATGTCATTGGGAACACATCTCCCTATCTTTTTTTCAACTAAACATAGAAACCAGCCATTTATACATAGTATGTTGATTTTGGGGTGGTGCTGGAGATGATGAAATCTCCCTTTATTATTTTTTGGGGCCATGAATAAGCAAACCTCAAAGTTGTTCCCATTTAACAAGGCCTGAGTTACTCCTGACAGAGCTTGATCCAAATGTTGGGCAGCAGATATAGTATGCCGCATTGGAGACTCCTTAGACGAGGAAGGGGAGGACCATCCTCCTCAGTGAATTTAATTAAAATTTAAATAGTGAAACATTAAAAAAGGTTTATATATTTTTTAGCTATACTAAATAAATTCACATCACAAAATAATTAAAACACTGTTTTGCAGTGTAGCCTCAGCAGCACTCTGTATGGTAGCATCATACTGTAGCCAGAGGACAGCTAGCTTCTGTCCTCCTCTGCATACATTGACTTCAATACAAAACCGAGGAGGCTCATGGTTCTCACCCCCTTCCATAGACTTACACAGTAAGTATGACTTTCACTTAGCTAGGGAATGCAGCTAGCTAATTTAACCTACTCAAGCAGACAGCTCAAACAAATAGTCAGGGATGCAATGCTAGCTAGCTGGCTATGGCTATCCAACACCTGAACTCTTTCAAGTCAAGATAAGCTTTTGGTTTTATTAATGCTTTACTGCTAAACTACTTTCTGACTGTACACTGTATTGCATGATGGTAGCGGGTTTACTAACAAGTTAAGTTCTAATAGCTATATTGACTATGACATGACAATGATTTTTTATATTTTTATTATTTTTTATTTAACCTTTATTTAAGTTCTCATTTACAATTGCGACCTGGCCAAGATAAAGCAAAGCAGTGCGACACAAACAACAACACAGAGTTACACATGGAATAAACAAACTTACAGTCAATAACACAATAGATTAAGTCTATATACAGTGTGTGCAAATGGCGTGAGGAGGTAAGGCAATAAATAGGCCATAGTAGTGAAGTAATTACAATTTAGCAAATTAACACTGGAGTGATAGATGTGCAGATGGTGATGTGCAAGTAGAAATACTGTTGTGCAAAAGAGCAAAAAAGTAAATAAAATCAAATTGGGGATGAGGTAGGTAGATTGGATGGGCTATTCACAGATGGGCTGTGTACAGTTTCAGCGATCGGTAAGCTGCTCAGATGGATGATGCTTAAAGTTACTGAGGGAGATATAAGTCTCCAACTTCAGAATTTTTTGCATTTCGTTCCACTCATTGGCAGCAGAGAACTGTAAGGAACGGTGGCCAAAGGAGGTGTTGGCTTTGGGGATGACCAGTGAGATATACCTGCTGGAGCACGTACTACGGGTGGGTGTTGTTATGGTGACCAGTGAGCTGAGATAAGGTGGAGCTTTACCATGCAAAGACTTATAGATGTCCTGGAGCCAGTGGGTCTGGCGACAAATATGTAGCAAAGGCCAGCCAACGAGAGCATACAGGTCGCAGTGGTGGGTGGTATATGGGGCTTTGGTGACAAAACGGATGGCACTGTGATAGACTGCATCCAGTTTGATGAGTAGAGTGTTGGAGGCTATTTTGTAAATGACATCGCCGAAGTCGAGGATCGGTAGGATAGTCAGTTTTACGAGGGTATGTTTGGCAGCGTAAGTGAAGGAGGCTTTGTTGCGAAATAGGACGCCGATTCTAGATTTAATTTTGGATTGGAGATGTTTAATATGAGTCTGGAAGGAGAGTTTACAGTCTAGCCAGACACCTAGGTATTTGTAGTTGTCCACATATTCTAATTCAGAACCGTCCAGAGTATTGATGCTAGTCTAGCAGGTGGGTGCGGGCAGCGATCGGTTGAAAATCATGCATTTAGTTTTACTAGCATTTAAGAGCAGTTGGAGGCCACGGAAGGAGTGTTGTATGGCATTGAAGCCTTTTTGGAGGTTTGTTACCACAGTGTCCAAAGAATGGCCAGATGTATACAGAATGGTGTCATCTGCGTAGAGGTGGATCAGGGAATCACCGCAAGAGCGACATCATTGATATATACAACATTTAACCCTGTGGTACCCCCATAGAGGCTGCCAGAGATCCGGACAACAGGCCCTCCGATTTGACACACTGAACTCTATCTGAGAAGTAGTTGGAGAACCAGGCGAGGCAGTAATTTGAGAAACCAAGGCTGTTGAGTCTGCCGATAAGAACACAGTGATTTACACAGTCGAAAGTCGATGGAGACAGCTGCACAGTACTGTTTTTTATCGATGGCAGTAATGATATCATTTAGTACATTGAGCATAGCTGAGGTGCACCTGTGACCTGCTCGGAACCCGGATTGCACAGCGGAGAAGGTACGATGGGATTCGAAATGGTCAGTGATCTGTTTGTTAACTTGGCTTTCGAAGACTTTAGAAAGGCAGGGCAGGATGGATATACAGTGCCTTGCGAAAGTATTTGGCCCCCTTGAACTTTGCGACCTTTTGCCACATTTCAGGCTTCAAACATAAAGATATAAAACTGTATTTTTTTGTGAAGAATCAACAACAAGTGGGACACAATCATGAAGTGGAATGACATTTATTGGATATTTCAAACTTATTTAAATCAAAAACTGAAAAATTTGGCGTGCAAAATTATTCAGCCCCCTTAAGTTAATACTTTGTAGCGCCACCTTTTGCTGCGATTACAGCTGTAAGTCGCTTGGGGTATGTCTCTATCAGTTTTGCACATAGAGAGACTGACATTTTTTCCCATTCCTCCTTGCAAAACATCTCGAGCTCAGTGAGGTTGGATGGAGAGCATTTGTGAACAGCAGTTTTCAGTTCTTTCCACAGATTCTCGATTGGATTCAGGTCTGGACTTTGACTTGGCCATTCTAACACCTGGATATGTTTATTTTTGAACCAATCCATTGTAGATTTTGCTTTACGTTTTGGATCATTGACTTGTTGAAAGACAAATCTCCGTCTCAGTATCAGGTCTTTTGCAGACTCCATCAGGTTTTCTTCCAGAATGGTCCTGTATTTGGCTCCATCCATCTTCCCATCAATTTTAACCATCTTCCCTGTCCCTGCTGAAGAAAATCAGGCCCAAACCATGATGCTGCCACCACCATGTTTGACAGTGGGGATGGTGTGTTCAGGGTGATGAGCTGTGTTGCTTTTACGCCAAACATAACGTTTTGCATTGTTGCCAAAAAGTTCAATTTTGGTTTCATCTGACCGGAGCACCTACTTCCACATGTTTGGTGTGTCTCCCAGGTGGCTTGTGACAAACTTTAAACACACTTTTTATGGATATCTTTAAGAAATGGCTTTCTTCTTGCCACAGATTTGTGCAATATACGACTGATTGTTGTCCTATAGACAGAGTCTCCCACCTCAGCTGTAGATCTCTGCAGTTCATCCAGAGTGATCATAGGCCTCTTGGCTGCATCTCTGATCAGTCTTCTCCTTGTATGAGCTGAAAGTTTAGAGGGACGGCCAGGTCTTGGTAGATTTGCAGTGGTCTGATACTCCTTCCCTTTCAATATTATCGCTTGCACAGTGCTCCTTGGGATGTTTAAAGCTTGGGAAATCTTTTTGTATCCAAATCCGGCTTTAAACGTCTTCACAACAGTATCTCAGACCTGCCTGGTGTGTTCCTTGTTCTTCATGATGCTCTCTGCGCTTTTAACGGACCTCTGAGACTATCACAGTGCAGGTGCATTTATACGGAGACTTGATTACACACAGGTGGATCGTATTTATCATCATTAGTCATTTAGGTCAACATTGGATCATTCAGAGATCCTCACTGAACTTCTGGAGAGAGTTTGATGCACTGAAAGTAAAGGGGCTGAATAATTTTGCACGCTCAATTTTTCAGTTTTTGATTTGTTGAAAAGGTTTGAAATATCCAATAAATGTCGTTCCACTTGTTGTTGATTCTTCACAAAAAATACAGTTTTATATCTTTATGTTTGAAGCCTGAAATGTGGCAAAAGGTCTCAAAGTTCAAGGGGGCCGAATACTTTCGCAAGGCACTGTAGGTCTATAACAGTTTGGGTCTAGAGTGTCATCCCTTTTGAAGAGGGGGATGACCGCGGCAGCTTTCCAATCTTTAGGGATCTCGGATGATACGAAAGAGAGGTTCAACAGACTGGTATTATGGGTTTTCAACGATGGCGGTGGATAATTTTAGAAAGAGAGGGTCCAGGTTGTCTAGCCCAGCTGATTTGTATGGGGCCAGGTTTTGCAGCTCTTTCAGAACATCTGCTATCTGGATTTAGGTGAAGGAGAAGGTGGGGAGGCTTGGGCAAGTAGCTGCGGAGGGTGCGGAGCTGTTGGCCAGGGTTGGGGTTGCCAGAAGGAAAGCATGGCCAGCCATAGAGAAATGCTTATTGAAATGATCTATTATCGTGGATTTATCGGTGACAGTGGTTCCTTGTTATGCAGGTGAAGGAGGACCCAAACGCGACTTAACAGAAACAGAGTTTATTAATGCTCAAAACCGAATAACAGAAATCCTCTAGATAGTAGAGGGGAAAACAACTGGAGAAGCGGCCACAGACTGCAGGTCGCTTCGGGTAGGCGCAGGCCGTAGTCAACTGAGACACCTGCTCACACGCAGCGTCTGAAGAAGGCACAAAACACGACAGGACAGGGTGATACACAATCACGGCAAATAACACGACAGGACAGGGCGAAACGCAATTACAGCATGGAATACAAAACAAGGAACCGATGGAACAGGAACGGATCACAAAGGAATAAATAGGGAGTCTAATCAGGGGAAAGGATCGGGAACAGGTGTGGGAAGACTAAATGATGATTAGGGGAATAGGAACAGCTGGGAGCAGGAACGGAACGACAGAGAGAAGAGAGAGCGAGAGAGTGAAAGGGGGAGGGGGAGAGAGAGGGATAGAACCAAACAAGACCAGCAGAGGGAAACGAATAGCATGGGGAGCACAGGGACAAGACATGACAATAAATGACAAACATGACAGTACCCCCACTCACCGAGCGCCTCCTGGCGCACTCGAGGAGGAATCCTGGCGGCAACGGAGGAAATCATCGATGAGCGAACGGTCCAGCACGTCCCGAGACGGAACCCAACTCCTCTCCTCAGGACCGTAACCCTCCCAATCCACTAGGTATTGGTGACCCCGTCCCCGAGAACGCATGTCCATAATTTTATGTACCTTGTAAATAGGTGCGCTCTCGACAAGGACGGGAGGGGGGAGGGAAGACGAACGGGGTGCGAAGAAAGGGCTTAACACAGGAGACATGGAAGACAGGATGGACGCGACGAAGATGTCGCGGAAGAAGCAGTCGCACAGCGACTGGATTGACGACCTGGGAGACACGGAACGGACCAATGAACCGCGGAGTCAACTTACGAGAAGCTGTCGCAAGAGGAAGGTTGCGAGTGGAAAGCCACACTCTCTGGCCGCAACAATACCTTGGACTCTTAATCCTGCGTTTATTGGCGGCTCTCACCGTCTGTGCCCTGTAACGGCAAAGTGCAGACCTCACCCTCCTCCAGGTGCGCTCACAACGTTGGACAAACGCTTGAGCGGAGGGAACGCTGGACTCGGCAAGCTGGGATGAGAACAGAGGAGGCTGGTAACCCAGACTACTCTGAAACGGAGATAACCCGGTAGCAGACGAAGGAAGCGAATTGTGAGCGTATTCTGCCCAGGGGAGCTGTTCTGCCCAAGACGCAGGGTTCCTGAAAGAAAGGCTGCGTAGTATGCGACCAATCGTCTGATTGGCCCTCTCTGCTTGACCGTTAGACTGGGGATGAAACCCGGAAGAGAGACTGACGGACGCACCAATCAAACGACAGAACTCCCTCCAAAACTGTGACGTGAATTGCGGACCTCTGTCTGAAACGGCGTCTAACGGGAGGCCATGAATTCTGAATACATTCTCAATAATGATTTGTGCCGTCTCCTTAGCGGAAGGAAGTTTAGCGAGGGGAATGAAATGTGCCGCCTTAGAGAACCTATCGACAACCGTCAGAATCACAGTCTTCCCCGCAGACAAAGGCAGACCGGTAATGAAGTCTAAGGCAATGTGAGACCATGGTCGAGAAGGAATGGGGAGCGGTCTGAGACGACCGGCAGGAGGAGAGTTACCCGACTTAGTCTGCGCGCAGTCCGAACAGGCAGCCACGAAACGGCGCGTGTCACGCTCCTGAGTCGGCCACCAAAAGCGCTGGCGAATAGACGCAAGAGTGCCTCGAACACCGGGATGACCCGCTAACTTGGCAGAGTGAGCCCACTGAAGAACAGCCAGACGAGTGGAAACAGGAACGAAAAGGAGGTTACTAGGACAAGCGCGCGGCGACGCAGTGTGCGTGAGTGCTTGCTTAACCTGTCTTTCAATTCCCCAGACTGTTAACCCGACAACACGCCCATAAGGAAGAATCCCCTCGGGATCAGTAGAAGCCACAGAAGAACTAAACAGACGGGATAAGGCATCAGGCTTGGTGTTCTTGCTACCCGGACGGTAAGAAATCACAAACTCGAAACGAGCGAAAAACAACGCCCAACGAGCTTGACGGGCATTAAGTCGTTTGGCAGAACGGATGTACTCAAGGTTCTTATGGTCTGTCCAAACGACAAAAGGAACGGTCGCCCCCTCCAACCACTGTCGCCATTCGCCTAGGGCTAAGCGGATGGCGAGCAGTTCACGGTTACCCACATCATAGTTGCGCTCAGATGGCGACAGGCGATGAGAAAAATAAGCGCAAGGATGAACCTTATCGTCAGACTGGAAGCGCTGGGATAGAATGGCTCCCACGCCTACCTCTGAAGCGTCAACCTCGACAATGAATTGTCTAGTGACGTCAGGAGTAACGAGGATAGGAGCGGACGTAAAACGTTCTTTTAGAAGATCAAAAGCTCCCTGGGCGGAACCGGACCACTTAAAACACGTCTTGACAGAAGTAAGAGCTGTGAGAGGGGCAGCAACTTGACCGAAATTACGAATGAAACGCCGATAGAAATTAGCGAAACCTAAAAAGCGCTGCAACTCGACACGTGACCTTGGAACGGGCCAATCACTGACAGCTTGGACCTTAGCGGAATCCATCTGAATGCCTTCAGCGGAAATAACGGAACCGAGAAAAGTAACGGAGGAGACATGAAAAGAGCACTTCTCAGCCTTTACATAGAGACAATTCTCTAAAAGGCGCTGTAGAACACGTCGAACGTGCTGAACATGAATCTCGAGTGACGGAGAAAAAATCAGGATATCGTCAAGATAGACAAAAACGAAAATGTTCAGCATGTCTCTCAGAACATCATTAACTAATGCCTGAAAAACAGCTGGCGCATTGGCGAGACCGAACGGCAGAACCCGGTACTCAAAATGCCCTAACGGAGTATTAAACGCCGTTTTCCACTCGTCCCCCTCTCTGATGCGCACGAGATGGTAAGCGTTACGAAGGTCCAACTTAGTAAAGCACCTGGCTCCCTGCAGAATCTCGAAGGCTGATGACATAAGGGGAAGCGGATAACGATTCTTAACCGTTATGTCATTCAGCCTCGATAATCCACGCAGGGGCGCAGAGTACCGTCCTTCTTCTTAACAAAAAGAACCCCGCCCCGGCCGGAGAGGAAGAAGGCACTATGGTACCGGCGTCAAGAGACACAGACAAATAATCCTCGAGAGCCTTACGTTCGGGAGCCGACAGAGAGTATAGTCTACCTCGAGGAGGAGTGGTCCCCGGAAGGAGATCAATACTACAATCATACGACCGGTGAGGAGGAAGGGAGTTGGCTCGGGACCGACTGAAGACCGTGCGCAGATCATGATATTCCTCCGGCACTCCTGTCAAATCGCCAGGTTCCTCCTGAGAAGTAGGGACAGAAGAAACGGGAGGGATGGCAGACATTAAACACTTCACATGACAAGAAACGTTCCAGGATAGGATAGAATTACTAGACCAATTAATAGAAGGATTATGACATACTAGCCAGGGATGACCCAAAACAACAGGTGTAAACGGTGAACGGAAAATCAAAAAGAAATAGTCTCACTGTGGTTACCAGATACTGTGAGGGTTAAAGGTAGTGTCTCAAATCTGATACTGGGAAGATGACTACCATCTAAGGCGAACATGGGCGTAGGCTTATCTAACTCTCTGAAAGGAATGTCATGTTTCCGAACCCATGCTTCGTCCATGAAACAACCCTCAGCCCCAGAGTCTATCAAGGCACTACATGTAGCGCCCGAACCGGTCCAGCGTAGGTGGACCGACAAAGTAGTACAGGACTTTGATGGAGAGACTTGAGTAGTTGCGCTCACCTGTAGCCCTCCGCTTACAGATGAGCTCTGGCTTTTACTGGACATGAATTAACGAAATGTCCAGCAACTCCACAATAGAGGCACAGGCGGTTGGTGATCCTCCGTTCCCTCTCCTTATTCGAGATGCGAATCCCTCCCAGCTGCATGGGCTCAGTCTCAAAGCCAGAGGGGGAGATGGCTGCGATGCGGAGCAGGGAAACACCGTTGATGCGAGCTCTCTTCCACGAGCCCGGTGACGAAGATCTACCCGTCGTTCTATGCGGATGGCGAGAGCAATCAAAGAGTCCACATCTGAAGGAACCTCCGGGAGAGAATCTCATCCTTAACCACAGCGTGGAGTCCCTCCAGAAAACGAGCGAGCAGCGCCGGCTCGTTCCACTCACTAGAGGCAGCAAGAGTGCGAAACTCAATGGAATAATCCGTTATGGACCGTTCACCTTGGCATAAGGAAGCCAGGGCCCTAGAAGCCTCCCCACCAAAAACTGAACGGTCAAAAACCCGAATCATCTCCTCTTTAAAGTTCTGGAAATCGTTAGAGCAAACAGCCCTTGCCTCCCAGATAGCTGTGCCCCATTCTCGAGCCCGGCCAGTGAGGAGTGAGATGACGTAAGCAACCCGAGCTCTCTCTCTAGAGTATGTGTTGGGTTGGAGAGAGAACACAATCTCACACTGCGTGAGAAAGGAGCGGCACTCAGTGGGCTGCCCGGAGTAGCAAGGTGGGTTATTAACCCTAGGTTCTGGAGGCTCGGCAGGCCAGGAAGTAACAGGTGGCACGAGACGTAGACTCTGGAACTGTCCAGAGAGGTCGGAAACCTGAGCAGCCAGGTTTTCCACGGCCTGGCGAGCAGCGGACAATTCCTGCTCGTGTCTGCCGAGCATGGCTCCTTGGATCTCGACGGCCGTGTAACGAGCGTCAGAAGTCGCTGGGTCCATTCTTTGATCGGTTCCTTCTGTTATGCAGGTGAAGGAGGACCCAAACGCGACTTAACAGAAACAGAGTTTATTAATGCTCAAAACCGAATAACAGAAATCCTCTAGATAGTAGAGGGGAAAACAACTGGAGAAGCGGCCACAGACTGCAGGTCGCTTCGGGTAGGCGCAGGCCGTAGTCAACTGAGACACCTGCTCACACGCAGCGTCTGAAGAAGGCACAAAACACGACAGGACAGGGTGATACACAATCACGGCAAATAACACGACAGGACAGGGCGAAACGCAATTACAGCATGGAATACAAAACAAGGAACCGATGGAACAGGAACGGATCACAAAGGAATAAATAGGGAGTCTAATCAGGGGAAAGGATCGGGAACAGGTGTGGGAAGACTAAATGATGATTAGGGGAAATAGGAACAGCTGGGAGCAGGAACGGAACGACAGAGAGAAGAGAGAGCGAGAGAGTGAAAGGGGGAGGGGGAGAGAGAGGGATAGAACCAAACAAGACCAGCAGAGGGAAACGAATAGCATGGGGAGCACAGGGACAAGACATGACAATAAATGACAAACATGACATTCCTAGCCTCAGTGCAGTAGGCAGCTGGGAGGAGGTGCTCTTATTCTCCATGGACTTTACAGTGTTCCAAAACCTTTGGGAGTTAGAGCTACAGGATGAAAATGTCAGTTTGAAAAAGCTAGCCTTTGCTTTCTTAACTGAGTTCAATATCCTTCCAGGATACTCGGGCCAGGTCGATTAGAAAGGCCTCCTTGCAGAAGTGTTTAGGGAGCGTTAGGGAACGATGTATGCTGCGGTCATGACACGCAGGTTTGGCTTGGAAAGTTGTTGTCGCCTGGTCACAGACAGCTGATCTGTTGTTCACTGAAGTCCACAAGCGAAGGAAAACGTGAGAGGAGGAGAGTGTGTAGATAGTTGCGAGAAGGAATTAAATATAAAACGAGCAAAGTGATCATGCTGTTTTTTTGTGGCTACTATGATAGTGAACTGTGTTTGCGTGTGATCAGGGGTGTATTCATTCTGCCGATTCTGTTGAAAAATGTTTCTTAAACGGAAACAAAATGGGGATAAACATACCTGAATTTGTCCAATAGAATCTCTTATTTGCAACTGTTGGACTAATGATTACACCCTAGATCAGCTAGATGCAGGCAAGAGTGTGCAAGGCGGTATTGAATGTGTCACCGTCTGTCACCTTGATTACTCCAAATTCTTTCGACCTGTGCACCTACATTGAAAACGTGATTTTTAAAGGCTAGGTTGTAGAAACCTCATGATGGGTACAGGGAATATTGTAGTATCGTGTACAGTAGTAGCCTAAACCTATTGATGTTCCATTGAGCTGGGTGAATGGAATATGAACTGATAGTCATCCAATATGCCGCAATAGAAATAAGGCAATGCTCATAAAAACAATTAGCATCTTAAACGGCACCGACCGCCACTGGTATGCCTTGCACTTACCCTGACATCATTCATCCCTTTTCCCTGCCATTTCAGCAACCCATTCGGGAAAATCCCGCTACCTGTCCTATCTGGTTCGAATGACTTATGGAGTTGATAGCCCCAAACGTTCCAACAATATCTCCACACAAACTACGCCTAATGCTCTTGCTCTGCGTTGACTTTTTCTGTGAAGTGTGTAATGCCACTTGTTCATGTAACCATTGCTGTCCTTCTGTAGCTCAGTTGGTAGAGCATGGCGCTTGTAACGCCAGGGTAGTGGGTTCGATCCCCGGGACCACCCATACGTAGAATGTATGCACACATGACTGTAAGTCGCTTTGGATAAAAGCATCTGCTAAATGGCATATATATATATATATATTTATCTTTGTGAAATTTGAACATCAAGACCTTCATTGTTTCCCAGTGTCTAGGTTGGTTCCACAATATTTGCCCTCATTCTTTGATTCCCATGAACTTTTCCCATGGAAATGTCATTTTAGCGCCTTGCCTTCAAAGGAATATTATTGATTACCCATCCCCCAATACCACCGTGGCATACAGACATCCCATATCTTAACGGTCTCCAAATTGTTAACATGTGTGTTTGATTCATGCGGTAATTCCCAATTCCCAGGTCTAAATTCATGCCTTTTTGCTTCACAGTATTCTGTTGCACAAACTCTTTTCATCACTGGGCGTGTGACATCCGTGTCATTGTTTAGGGGCCAAATTAAATGCTTCCAATAATAAGGGTATTGATAAGTACATCATGCGCCGTTAGCTGGATCTGAGTATTTAGTAAGGTCTTGTTCCTTAGAATTCACCCAATCCCATATTCCCCATTTACTGATATAAGGTAAAGCGTATTGTTGCCCTGCTTGTAATGTTGTGTTTCCATTTACCCTGATAATTTGAGGGGTCCACAGTGCTTGGCTTACTCCTCATATCCCAATTAGTATCAACCATTTCAGTGCCGTGGTCTTTCAGCTCCACTTTTGAGTTGATTGGGGTAACTAACCACTTCCTGATGACTCTCCAGAATGGTGCAGATTTGCTTGCAACTGAAGAAGGGTTCACTTAGAGTGTGGTAGTCCTCTCCAGAAAAACAATAGAGAAGTCATTATGGAAGTCTCCATAATCCTTTCACCTTTTCTGCCTTTGCCCCCAACCACCCTCCAAAACTAATTGCGGCACAGTTCTCAGTTTCAGCACACATCTCATCTGTTTCTTCACTTATATCAACATTACATGGTTTGATCTGGGACCAGTGCTTCCACCTTTCACTGCCAATACCCTTTCCTCCTACACATTCACTTGTGTCTGTTGTGAGTAGGACATCAAAAGGCCGGTCCCACCTAGCTTCCAAGCTTTTTAGGGGCAGTAGTTTTATCATTACAAAGCTACTTACTTCTGGAATATCAGGTTTCTCATGGGAGAAGTGGTTATTATCCCACATATGCTGTGCCTGTCTAGCAGGCAGTTTGTTACTGGCTCTTACTGATTTGTCTAGTACTTCAAGATAATGTCTACATTCTCTCTAGAACAGGAGTTCTCCTGCTCCGGCCTCCCCTTTGTATGAATCAATCAGCGGTCAGGGTATGCTGACAAAGTCTTGAATGTATGACCTATGGCCTACAGCCTTCCTTATTCCTGTAACAGTGATTTTCTTTGGAAGCTGCTGTAAGGTTCTTACTCAGTCAGTGGTCTGCAACATCCTTCACCTGAAATCCTCTGACCGAGGTAAACCACCTTTTCAAGGTCAATCCCCCTTTTCGAACAGTTTGATTCGCCCAGCCCATCTTATGACAGCCTCATATGTCTCACCTGGGTCAATTCCCAGTATCAGTGTGGACTGATGAGCTGGACTGAGTCCGTCTATTAATGAATCCAATAACTGTTGATCATCTCTGTCGGGCGCTATTGCAGAACATTCTGGCCATTTTTCATAGGCCTCCCATTTTCTGAGAGCGTACTCATCAAGGGCTTTTGATTGATGAGGGATACAGTTGTGAATGGGATTGTTCCTATGCCTATACTGTCCTGGACCTGTTTTTGGAATTTGTCAGAAGATTCCCAAAAGGACAGAGGCGTACCATCAATGTCTTTCAAATCTGTTGTCCAATTGGTTGTGGTCATTGTCAGTGGCAGTGTTTCCCATTATCTCTTGGGGGTCTTAATCTTGACAATAACATTTCATCTTTAAGGGTCATCTGGTGGGCTTCAATTAAAGACTCTAGTTCTCACCAGAAGCTTTTGATAGGATCCTGTCTCTTCATTGGAGGCTGAGCTGCCAGAATAGCCTGTCTTTCTCCCGGGGTGTGAATGCTTTTTCTTCCGTTGTCTCTATCTGAGATTGAGGTTCTTCTGGCCTTGATCTCACTTCTTGTTCTTTTCCTGTGAGCCTTGTTCTGACGTTGCATTCAGGTTTCTGAATTGGGTGGTTACCAGTGCAACTTTCCTTGGAGCTGTTTTGCATTTTGTTCTGCATTATTCTTCCTTTAGGGCCTCTTGACCCATATTCCTGGCTGACATCTGATGGGTTTTCCTCCACTGGTGTCAGTGGCAGTTAGGTATACAACTGTCCACTAATATATGGAGTGGAGCAGATGCCACAGATGATGAAGCGACTGTACTTGCAGTGGTGGAAAAAGTATCCAATTGTCATACAAGTAAAGACACCTTAATAGAAAATGAGTCAAGTTGAAGTGAAAGTCACCCAGTAAAATACTACTTCAGTAAAAGTCTAAAATTATTTGGTTTTAAATATATTTAAGTATGTAATGTAATTGCTAAAATATACTTAAGTATTAAAAGTAAAAGTAAACGTATCAATAATTATAAATTCCCTATATTAAGCAAACCAGAAGCACCATTTTTTAAATGTATTTTTATTTACAGATAGCCAGGGGCACATTCCAACACTCAGGCATAATTTACAAACGAAGCATTTGCGTTTAATGAGTCCACCAGATCAGAGGCAGTAGAGATGAACAGTGATGTTCTCTTGATAAGTGCATGAATTTAACACATTTTCTGTCCTGTTTGCCATTCAAAATGTAACAAGTGCTTTTGGATGTCAGGGAAAATGTATGGAGTAAAAAGTACATCATTTTCATTAGGAATGTAGTGAAGTAAAAGTAAAAGTTGTAAAAAATATAAATAGTAAAGTAAAGTACAGATATCCCCAAAAACGACTTAAGTTTTACTTTAAATATTTTTACTTAAGTACTTTACACCACTATGTACTTGTGACAAATTCTTCCCATCACTATAAAGACTCAAAACACCATCATTGTTTACCATGAACCATGAAAAGTAGTGCACTTAAGCTGAGATCTGGTGTTTGGAGGGTGTTTGAATGTCAAACCAATGTAAGTGTTATATTTCAAAACAGAATGGAAGTATTCTGAGCCACCCAAAGTGGTTCTTCAATCTGACTAGTTGTGTTGTTAAGAGAGTGTTGTGAAACCACTTTTTTGGTGTTTCAGTGCATGTAAAAGGAAGAATCCAAATATAAACTGTTTTTGCAGTGTGTCTCTCATATAATCAAATGTTTCTAACTTGCAAATGGTTTATAGCGTAAATATTGATTGATTATAAATATCCATATACTTTTCTGGTAAGATTCTAATTGAAGAAGACACTGGGAATTGAATACTTTGCCTAGGGTAGTCTTTGACACTAATTATAGGCTAGAGTTGGCAGGCAACCTTGTGAGATTTACACTGATCACATGGGGCCCGATTCAGACTTGAGATAAGTAAACTTAACATGGACTGAAGGAGAAATTGACTACAGTCATCATTTTTTAAATTCCACATTAAATCAACTTATCTCACGTTTGAATAGGGCCTAGGGAGAATGTTTTTTTTGTGTGAAATTCCAATTCCAAGACAAATGTTTAGATGAAAGGCAAAATGTGAACTGCACTTTTGTACTGTTCAGAATTCCCCCCAGTCTGAGGCATAGAGATGGAGGGAGGGCATTTGTGGGCAGGTGTGCCCTCTATCAAACTCTCTGTTCATGTATAAAAACAGGCAAGTTTGCGGGCGCCTCCCCTGTATTCGGGGTCCTTCACGAACTGTCTGTGTGATCACACCAAACACTCAGCTGTAACTCCAAAACAATCCAAGAAAGTATGTGTCAATGAAAATGTGAGTACACAATATTACCCCATTAAAAAGGGAAACAGAAAAGAAATTCACTCATTAAGAACATTTCGTTTCTGTATAAGTAAAACCGCTATTAAAACATCTATTTTGATTTGTTGATAAGATGTCTTGATTCTGCATGTGGTTGCTAATTGACAAATGTCACTGTTTGTACCTGTCGTGCACTTGTTTTATATGCAAATTAAGGCTTGCTTTTGAGTTAATACTGCTGACTTGTTTGCCTACTAGCTTTACTTGTATTTACTGTTTAATGTACAGTTGAATTCGGAAGTTTACATACACCTTAGCCAAATGCATTTAAACTCAGTTTTTCACAATTTCTGACATTTAATCCTAGCAAAAAGTCTCTGTTTTAGGTCAGTTAGGATCACCACTTTACTATAAGAATGTGAAATGTAGAAGAATGTGAAAAATAGTAGAGTGATTTATTTATTTCATCACATTCCCAGTGGGTCAGAAGTTTACATAAACTCAATTAGTATTTGTTATCGTTGCCTTTAAATTGTTTAACTTTGGTCAAATGTTTCGGTTAGCCTTCCACAAGCTTCATACAATAAGTTGGGTGAATTTTGGACCATTCCTCCTGACAGAGCTGGTGTAACAGAGTCAGGTTTGTAGGCCTCCTTACTCACCCAAGCTTTTTCAGGTCTGCCCACAACTTTTCTATAGGATTGAGGTCAGGGCTTTGTGATGGCCACTCCAATAACTTGACTTCGTTGTCCTTTAAGCCATTTTGCCACAACTTTGGAAGTATGCTTAGGGTCATTGTCCATTTGGAAGACCCGTTTGCGAATAAACTTTAACTTCTTAATGTATAGGGGACGCTTGCGTCCCACTTGGCCAAAAGCCAGGGAAAATGCAGCGCTGCAAATTCCAATAAAATTTAATAAAAATCAAACTTTCATTAAATCACACATGTAAGATACTAAATTAAAGCTACACTCGTTGTGAATCCAGCCGACATATCAGATGTTAAAAAGGCTTTTCGGCGAAAGCATAAGAAGCTATTATCTGATGATAGCACAACAGTAAACAAAGAGAGTAGCATATTTCAAACCTGCAGGCGCTACACAAAACGCAGAAATAAAATATAAAACATGCCTTACCTTTGATGAGCTTCTTTTGTTGGCACTCCAATATGTCCCATAAACATCACAATTGGTCCTTTTTTCGATGAATTCCGTCCATATATATTAAAAATGTCCATTTATTTTGCTTGTTTGTAGGTGACCAAATACTTATTTTCCACCATAATTTGCAAATAAATTCATTAAAAATCCTACAATGTGATTTTCTGGATTTTGTTTCTCGTTTTCTCTGTCATAGTTGAAGTGTACCTATGATGAAAATTACAGGCCTCTCATCTTTTTAAGTGGGAGAACTTGCACAATTGGTGGCTGACTAAATACTTTTTTGCCCCACTGTATATTCTCCTACATGATTTTAACATTTCTAAAAACTTCAAAGTGTTTTCTTTCCAACGGTATCAATTATATGCATATCCTGGCTTCAGGGCCTGAGCATCTGGCAGTTTACTTTGGGCACATCATTCAGGTGGAAATTGAGAAAAAAGGGAACTAGCCCTAATTAATATGGCGACAACGATGTAGGCTGTGTGTAGCGGTTATGATATGGTTTAGCTTGGAAAGTTTTTTTTTGCTTGGTCACATACAGTGCATGTGTTGTGCAGTGAAGTCCACAAGCAAGCGAAAGGGTGAGAGAAGAGTGCATAGATGTGAAAAGGAATACATCGTGGCTTCTATGAAAGTGAACTGTGTTTACATGTGGTCAGGTGTGTGTATTCATTCTGCCGATTCTGTTGAAAAACGTTTCTTAAATGAAACCAAACGGAACCGGGATAAACATACGTGAATTTGTCCAATAGAAACTCTGGTTTGCAACTGTTGGACTAATTATTACACCCTATATCAGCCAGATGCAGGCAAGAGCGTGCAAGGTGTTATTGAATGTGTTACTGTCTGTCCATGTGTCACTGTCTGTCACCTCAAAAACAATTCTCAACCTCGATTTTTCTCTCATGTGCACCTATGTTGGAAACTTTCATTAATTGGCTAGGTTGTAGCAACCTCATGACGGGTATAGGAAAAAATTGAGTATCACTGTTACATTGACCTGGGTGAATGGAATATGAATGACAGTCATCCAATTTGCTGTAATAGAAATAAGGCCATGCTCATGAAGAAAAATTTAATAATCTTCCCTCATCTTAAACGTCACCGACCGCCACTGGCATACGTATTACGTTACTCACCGGCTGGCCTATCCT
Organism: Oncorhynchus gorbuscha; assembly: GCF_021184085.1. Classification (NCBI taxonomy): domain Eukaryota; kingdom Metazoa; phylum Chordata; class Actinopteri; order Salmoniformes; family Salmonidae; genus Oncorhynchus; species Oncorhynchus gorbuscha. The sequence continues at coordinate 40,578,381 of NC_060190.1, read as the reverse complement.
AACCAAAGCCAATCAAGACCAGGAAAACAGACTAATGCTAACTCAACTGTCAGTCGTATCATCTAACTTAACTGGACTGTGATTCAATTGATCTGACCAACCTTCCATACCACCTGAATATAAAGACTTAGGTCAGGACAGAACAATGGATGACTGGTAGATTGCATTGAGCCCGGGGCTGAACTGTTTTTTAAAAGTTTTGTATGAGTGCTACTTCTAACATTAGCAGTCATTGCATGTATTATTTTCCATGAATGTGAAATATAATGCCACATTTCCATTGATTTTGAAGAATCTGAAAAATACCTAACAGATCTGTGACCTGTCTTTATCAATATAAAAATGTTTAAGACCTTTTCATGTTTTGTAATTTGATAAATAATTTGAAGCTTCGATCAGGTCTTGAAAAAGTAATTTTGCACTTATGAATTATCCTGGACAAACGTATTCATTTGAATTTTCACAACAATTCTTTGGTGTCCTTTGTTTGAGCATACTACTGTCCATTTGACATTTTGGGATACTGATGAGGAGTTTATAAACACCATTAAGAGCAGGGAACACAATAAAGAGGGACTCCCATTTACATTATTTGGAAACTCCACAAGAAGGGATCAAATTCTGCACTACACAGGACTCGAAACACCATAATAGTGTTTTTAACCTTTTATGGGTTAGGGCTCCCAGTCTCAAAACTATGATTATGTGGTGTTATAACGCACAATGTCATGTTTCAGAACAACTCAGGATGAGTGCTTCAGTACACCTTAAATCTGTCCCAATGCACAGCCATGTTTTAATAGTCCAGCAAAGTTAATGTTTGTCTCTTTTAAGGTGGTCGCAGTTCAGTTTCCACTAGTTTGAGTGTTACAAGGCACTTTATGTTTACAGTGTATCCTCTTTCTGACTCTTGTAGTATGCTACCCCAATCTGGGCCCCACTCATAGTCGTCATGTTCTCCATTGCCTGGTTCTACATGCTTGAAGGCCATTTACTCCCATAGTCTTTGATGTGCTTCTGTTTGAGGCGTCATCACCTCCAAGATGGGAGTGGGAGTTTGACGCACAAATATCATACCCCCAAAAATACTTACCTCTCACCATTACAATAACAGGAGAGGTTAGCATTTTTTGGGAGGGGGTATGATTTTTATGCCACAGTAACATTCTCACTCATAATTTTTCACAATCCATTCAGCAATATCCGTAATCATCGTAGCATTCACATGGATGTAGAAGTGTTTAGAAACATGATATTCTTACTTATAATAAATGTGACCCCAAAATGACACAATACATTATTTACCATTAATTTCTATTGGACACAAAATAGTCACAAGCTTCATGTAAGGGAGCGTTCAAAATATAATGAATTGTTACCTGGAGGAAAATGGGGGAGGGTCATACTTTTTAAATTTCAGTCAGGGGGATGGTTTAGGATTTTCTTAATCCGGGGTGTAGTCATGTAATTTGTAATCAATAAAATGTCAGTATATTTCAGCATTTTGGAATTTACGTGTTGAATTCGACTATGTGTAAGTTTGGTGTACTACCCTTTCTCTCTTTCTCATTCTCATTGCTGAGTCCAGGTGGATGGGCATTCTGCTTTCACCGTTCCAATGGCTGTTCAATCAGTCCCTCTTTGTGCTTGACCTATCAAGAACGTGGGCGCGTAGAGTACCTAGCGAATCAAATAGTGCTTGTCGTGATGACGTAGGGGGAGTGCAACAAGAACAATGGTAGCCATTTCTTGGTGTTTATTGCTGCGTTGAAAATAAGTCGGAACTCAGCGATCTCAGACTTCTGACTTCAGTGCGTTCAAAATTGGAAATAAACAAGCACTGACTGCACTGGCAATTATTTGTTTTTGAATGGTCATACAACTTGAAATTCCAAGATGGAAACTCTGGCATCTTTCTAGAGCTCTGACTGTCTGATCAAAAGATCAATGACCTCATGATTTGACATCGTTTTTTTCCCCCCAAGTTCCCAGTTGTCTTAACACCAATAAACAACAAAGAGCATAGCATCGCACAATTAACAAAGCTCATGAAAAAGGTTATCTTCACACTAATGTAAGAGTTTCTTTGCAATCTCTGTCTGATGAAGAGTCTAGAAAAGTTCAATTGAATTCTTTTGAAGTGGAAAGGAGATAGTTCCTCAATACGGAAAACAGTTAGTGGATTAAATCGGCTGTTGGAGGGGTTGCTGCTACTGAATGGGAAGGACAACAGTCCATGTGGATGGCTGAACTATCTGTATTCCTATTAGTTGTTCTCCTTTTTCAAGTGACATTTCTACGCTGTCTGTCAGTTCATAGTCTGTGTAAGTTCATTGGGTAAGCCTATGGGCTACTCACTGCAGTATTACTCCTGATAATTCCTCTTTAGATCTTGGAGTCCCAGGAAAAGCTAGACTAGACCTACAATAGCTTGTTGTACAATTATTTCAAGCATTTTATTTTCTACCACTAGCCCATCGAGGCGAGATTGCATCTTGCTCTTGCTTGCTGAATATAAAGTACAGAAACTGAAAGAACTGACTGAGTTTGAAAGAAGAGAAAGAGAGTGCACGGTCATGTGATCAAAATACACTGTATGAGTAGCCTGCTAATATACCTTTCTGGACCTTGTAAACGGTCAGGAATGAACCCATAACTAATGCAAATGGTTGCATAATCAGGCCGAGGCTGTATTCAGTTATTTCAGCATATAGCATTTAAAACAGGATGTTTGAGCAGGTATTCAAATTAGCCTACATCACTGCAGTTTACAGTCCTAGCCATTAATTGTGCAGGACTACTCACTTTTGATAACAATAATACATTCCAAATTGAACTGTGTTGAAGCCCATAATTTAGGTATAATAATGTTGTCTAAAAACATAAACCTAATCAATAGTGACACTTTGCTTGCCCGACTGCCCTGGGACTGCAGAGAGCGGCCTGGAGGAAGGTACAGATTTTCCATTTCATAATCTGTAAACTTTTTGTTGTTGTTACATTTTGACAGGTACAAACACTACATGACCGAAAGTATGTGAACACCTGCTAGTCGAACATCTCATTCCAACATCATGGGCATTGATATGGAGTTGGTCCCCCCTTTGCTGCAATAACAGCCTCCGCTCTTCTGGGAAGGATTTCCACTAGATGTTGGAACATTGCTTCGGGGACTTGCTTCCATTCAGCCACGAGCATTAGTGAGGTCGGGCACTGATATTGGGCGATTAGGCCTGGCTCGCAGTCGGCGTTCCAATTCATCCCAAAAGTGTTCGATGGGGTTGAAGTCCAGGCTCTGTGCAGGCCAGTCAAGTTCTTAAACACAGATCTCCACAAACCATTTATATATAGACCTCTCTTCGTGCCTATGCTTTAGCGCTAAGATTTCCCTTCACTGGAACTAAGGAGCCATGCCCGAACCATGAAAAACAGCCCCAGACCATTATTCCTCCACCACCAAAGTTTACAGTTGGCACTATGCATTTGGGCAGGTAGCATTCTCCTGGCTTCTGCCAAACCAAGATTTGTCCGTCAGACTGCCAGATGGTGAAATGTGATTTATCATTTCAGAGAACGTGTTTCCACTGCTCCAGAGTCCAATGGCGGCAAGCTTTAACCACTCTAGCAAATGCTTGGCATTGCGGATGGTGATCTTAGGCTTGTGTGCGGCTGCATGGCCATGGAAACCCATTTTATGAAGCTCCAGACGAACAGTTATTGTGCCGACGTTGCTTCCAGAGGCAGTTTGGAACTCGGTAGTGAGTGCTGCCACCGAGAACAGACTATTTTTACATGCTACACACTTCACTTGTTCCGGTTCTGTGAGCTTGTATGGCCTACCACTTTGCGGCTGAGCCGTTGCTGCTCCTAGACGTTTCCATTTGACAATAACAGCACTTACAGTTGACAGGGGCAGCTCTGGAGGGGCAGAAATTTGACGAACTGACTTGTTGGAAAGGTGGCATCCTATGACGGTGCCACAATGAAAGGCCATTCCACTGCCAATGTTCGTCTAGGGAGATTACATGCTTGCATGCTCGATTTCAGCAACGTGAGTGGCTGAAATGGCCAGTATGTGCATATACTTTTGCATATATATATATATGTGTGTGTGTGTGTGTGTGTTTATAGCCCAAATATTTACCTAATGTTTGGCCTAATTTCTAGCTAATATTTAGCTTCTTCTGCTACACAACTCTAGCGCCTCTCTTCCAGCTGTTCCCGAGAGCTATAGGCTACAGATGTAAGCCTCTGCGCTATTCTTTTTCTCGTGAAATCTCAGGAAAAGCTATAGGAGATTAAAAAAATAATACAAAATATGCTAGACATAATAGGCTTTTAGTGGCGAGAAGCAGGTTTGCCCTTGCTAATTGCTGAATGTAAAATAGGTCTAGGCCATGGGTTCCCAAACTTTTTTGGCCAACGACAAGTTTTTGATATCTAAAAAATAATCTGAAAGCTTAATTTCTTGTTAATATAATTGCACTGTCCAATTTACAGTAGCAATTACTGCGGAAAAAATACCATGCTATTGTTTGAGGAGAGCTCCTAACAACAAAACACTTTTTTTCAACGAGATAGGTTTGATAAATTCACCTTTGAAGGTGAAATGTGTACTTACATTCTTGCTCTGATTTATCATCCAAAGGGTCCCAGAGATAACATGAACTGTCTTTTTGTTAGATAAAATCCCTTTTCATATCTTAAAAAGGTCCATATAGCATGCACGATCGATTTTGTGTTTCCACATTCAATTTGCAAAGAAAGTAATCTGTGAAAATCTCACCCTAAACGTTGTTTGAATGAGTCAAATCACGTTCATATCTATTCCACAGAGATCCTAGAAGGTAACAAAACTTCACTAATTCATTAGGGGTGTCCTATTTGGTCAGAGAGCAACGCCTTCATGGCACGCCGATGACGTGGGCGGCCATCACTTGAACAACTGCGTCTTTGTCAAATAAGCACCAATCAGGGTCAAACAAAGCTAGCTAGATAGCCATTGAGCTGGGCTTTACGGGAGTATCCGGAAACCATGTATATGTCGTAAAATGTAGCTTCTAACCTTGTACGACAACATGCCTTTTCATTTTGGACAACAATGATATTCAGAGTAATAAAGTTATGAAAACTGGTTGGAATATGGAATATGAATGCAAATGTCTTCTTCATGATTTGCCCAAATGTACCTGGAGACTTCACACTAAAAGTCTTGAGGATCAGTCATACTCCAAGTTATCCATCTGAAACGTTGCACATACACTGCCATCTTGTGGACTATCGGAATTACAACCAGAGTAATGGCTTTAAATGTGACCTTTCTCTTGCATTTCAAAGATGGTGGTAAAAAAACAATGGTTGTTTTTTTCTTTGTATTTTCTTCTACCAGATCTATTGTGTTATATTCTCCTACATTCAATTCACATTTCCACAAACTTCAAAGTGTTTCCTTTCAAATGGTACCAAGAATATGAATATCCTTGCTTCAGGGCCTGAGCTACAGGCAGTTACATTTGGGTATGTCATTTCGGGCAAAAATAGAAAAAAGGGAGCTATCCCAAATTAACAGCCAATGTTACTTTTTTATTTGGAGCTATGGTAGTCAATTAGAAAACATTCTAACAGTATTTCTGATTGTCTTCTCAACTTTCCGTCACATACTTTTAACGTGGGGCTATGTCAATTGCAAATGAGTCTGACGTGTCTCTAATCTCATGCTTGATGCATGTTGGGGCATGTTGGGGGCTTGGTTGACAGTGCACAACTCATCTCTGTTGTTTCATCCAACCTGGATCAATATTTGTTTTTTTATACAGACGAGCGCATTGGATCCAACTTCACACAGATATGAGCTGTCAAGGGGTAGCATACCATGAGTTTTATGATGCTTCAAGACAACTGGAATCTCAGAAAAGTAAAAAGTCAATTCATGATGTCAGTGATCTAGAGCGTATTTTTCCCAGTCTGAGCTTGTTTCTTTCCGAGTTCACAGTTGTCTTGAATACACTGAAGTTGGAGATTTCCAAGTTCCCAGTTGTTTTGAACATAACATTAATGCTCAGAGAGACACGGTAAGGTTTTCCCTTTGAGACAGGAACCGAAACTCCTCTGTCGTGACCTAGGAATGCGTTGTCTGCAGCATTCGGTCACATGACAGCTCGATCAGCTGTTCGATTTCACTTACCCGAATGTCAACAAAGCCAGTCAAATGGATTGGGAAGTACGTGCCAAAGTACTCTTCCAAGCGTTGGAGGTGAACAGTCATCACTCGTGTGAGACACTTACTGATGCTGTTCTGTTATTTTCTTTTCATTTACACGGAAAGTCAACCAAGTCTGTTTTTTTACATCCATCGTGAATGACAACAGTTCCTCTTTCAATGCGAAAAATCTTTCCAACCCTCCCCTCAATAACCACCAAGCCTCGCTGTGAAAGGGAGCATTTTCATGCTCTGATCCCAGATCTCCACATAGTTTTGCAGACAGGCGTGTGCGCAGGGAATGTGGTTTGATGTAGTTTACAATCAAAGGTACCTACTGCAGTAGATCACTGAGTTATGTGCTCAGCTCTTTTGCCTGCCCGTTGCTCTCTGTTTATCATACAATGAGTCCATATGGCGGAGGAAGACACATTCATAACGAGAGTGCAGAGGCCTGCCCGTCGTACCGCCATAGATGGAGCCCCATCTGTGCAAAAGCCCACCAATCGATCCCATATGGAAACTGTTTTTCACCAATATAGCCACAGCACAGTAGAAGTAGTAGCAGTTGTGGAATTGTTAGATTACTTGTTGATATTGCTGCACTGTCATAACCAGAATCATAAGCATTTCGCTACACTCACAATAACATCTGCTAACCATGTGTATGTGACCAGTACATTTGAATTGATTTTGATTTGATCCCCTATGCCGTTTCATGCTCGGGAATCGTGAGACAGGACAATATGTCCTTGCGTACAGCATCCCTCGACATGTAGGCTATAGAGAACAAAAGTAAATTCATGGGCTTCTCGGCCATCACAGCTAACGTCCATTTGGACATCATAAGCTGGAGAGGTTGAGTCGTTCAGTCAGTAGATAAATTCTTAAATGAAGTGGTTTTTTTTCTCACCTTTATTTATACAGGTTTGTCTTTTTGAGATAACGTCTCTTTTCCAAGAGAGACCTGGTCCAATAGCAGCAGGGGGAACAACGTTTCAGACAAAACAACGTACATACACTAACACAACATTAAACAAAACTATAGACACACATACAGTACAACAATGACATATTATGTTTTAAATGTCACAACCAAAAAAAAAAAACAACTAAAAACTAAAAAAAACAGCTGTCCCAAAGACAATTACACTCTTCTATGATATTTACATTGATCAAGTGTTTAAACTCCAAGAACGTAACGAAATCATCAAATTTAATCTGCCAAAGGTATTGATGTGAGCTTCTGTGCCTCTGCTCCCCACACATCATATCAATTGCAGCTGGTAATATTAAAGCCTCTGCAGTAGTGTGTGGTTTCATAGCATAACAGGCCTAATGGTCAAGTGCAGCCTTTTCCCATGATCTAAGGGCACTCTATGGTAGAATTGTATCTTTAGATTTGAATAAATTTCATTTCGATTTTTAAGGTTAACCACATTACAATGATTTTGAGATACAAAGACAGTATTATAATATATCTTTTTGTATATATATATTTTTTCAGGATTTGGGAAATTCTGCCGCGAACCCATTTTCACCTCTAGTTTGGGAACCGCTGGTCTGTACCAACTGAACTATTATGGAAAGTTGTGGAGAAAGATTGCATCACTGGCCAGTGATGATGACATTGTTGCACTGATGTATTAAATGGTTGCACAGGACAGACATTGATGAGCACAGTGAAACAGATCAAAATGAATTGACATCCATTAGAAAATGGAAATCACTTGCAAACCACTTGATCAATGAGGCAAGGAAAAACATGATGTATAAGATGCGCTGGTTATGTAGTCGAATATATACATTGAATTTAAATGCAAGTTTAGATATTACATATTTTTCATTGGCTATATTGAAGTATTATTTGCAGTTGTCACTATGACAATGAATATCGATAGCCTACTAAACACAGATTTTCATATTTTGTTTTAATTATACAGTTGATGTCGAAAGTTTACATACCATAGCCAAATATATTTAAGCTCAGTTTTTCACAATTCCTGACATTTAATCATAGTAAAAATTCCCTGTCTTAGGTCAGTTAGAATCACCACTTTATTATAAGTATGTGAAATATCTGAAAAATAGTAGAGTGATTTCTTTCTTTCATCACATTCCCAGTGGGTCAGAAGTTTACATACACTCAATTAGTATTTGATAGCATTGCCTTTAAATTCTTTAACTTGGGTCAAACGTTTCGGTTAGCCTTCCACAAGCTTCCCACAATCTGTAGGTTGAATTTTGGCCAATTCCCGCTGACAGAGCTGGTGTAACTGAGTCAGGTTTGTAGGCCTCCTTGCTTGCACATGCTTTTTCAGTTCTGCCCACACATTTTCTATAGGATTGAGGTCAGGGCTTTGTGATGGTCACTCCAATACCTTCACTTTGTTGTCCTTAAGTCATTTTGCCACAACTTTGTAAGTATAATTGGGGTCATTGTCCATTTGGAAGACGCATTTGCGACCAAGCTTTAACTTTCTTACTGATGTCTTAAGATGTTGCTTCAATATATCCACATAATTTTTCTCCCTCATGTCATCTATTTTGTGAAGTGCACCAGCCCCTCCTGCAGCAAAGCACCCCCACAACATGATGCTGCCACCCCGGTGCTTCTCGGTTGGGATGGTGTTCTTCGGCTTGCAAGCCTCCCCCTTTTCTTCCAAACATAACATTTGTCATTATGGCCAAACAGTTCTATTTTTTTTTCATCAGACCAGAGGTGTCACGTTCTGACCTTTATTTCCTGTGTTTTGTATTTAGTTAGTATGGTCAGGGCGTGAGTTGGGTGGTTTAGGTTTTAGGTTTTCTCACGTTTGTTGTTTTTGTTAGTTATCTCATGTGTAGTTTCTTTATAAATTAAAGAACATGAATAACCACCATGCTGCTTTTTGGTCCGCTTCTCTTTCACCAGAAAACCCTTACAGAATCACCCACCAACCAAGGACCAAGCGGCGTGGTAAACAGAGGCAACAGCAGCAGCAGGAGAAGCGACAGGTGCAGCAGGAGCAGCAGCAGCAAAGGCAGCAGCAGGAGAAGCAACAGAGGCAGCAGCAACAGCAGCAGGAGCAGCAGCAGCAGCAGCAGTGGGAGAGGCTGCACTATTTGGATAAATGGACTTGGGAGGAGATCCTTGATGGGAAAGGACCCTGGGCAGAGCCAGGGGAATATTGCCGCACCAACGCCGAGCTGGAGGCAGCGAAGGCAGAGAGGCGGCATTATGAGGAGCTAGCACGGCAGAGCGGCTGGAAGCCCGAGACGCACCCGCAAAATTTTCTTGGGGGGAGGGCACAGGGAGAGTGTGGCAGAGTCAGGAGCCAGACCTGAGCCAACTCTCCCTGTTTACCGAAAGGAGCCATGGATGTTATCCGAGCTGTCGGCGAAGCTGAGGGCTGAGTCTGAGAGGGTCGAGGAGTTATTGGACACAATGGAGGAGAGTGAACGGATGGGAGATGAGGAGACACTCGAGGAGGTGTTAATAGAATTGGGGGAGTGCGAAGAGAGAGAGCAGTTGATTTGGCATAGTATGCAAGGCATTCGCCCTGAGGTGTGTGTCCCCAGCCCGGTACCACCAGTGCCGGCACCCCGCACCAGGCTGTCTCTCCGTCCCATCAACACAGGTGTTCCCTCCTGTCCGGCGCTGCCAGAGCTCCCGCTCCTCAGTCCAGAGGCGCCAGAGCTTCTCAGTCCAGCACTGCCAGAGCGTCCCGCCTGGCCGGAGTGTCCCGCCTGTCCGGCGCCGCTACCGGAGCGTCCCGCCTGTCCGGCGCCGCTGCCGGAGCCTCCCGCCTGTCCGGCGCCGCTGCCGGAGCCTCCCGCCTGTCCGGCGCAGCTGCCGGAGCCTCCCGCCTGTCCGGCGCCGCTGCCGGAGCCTCCCGCCTGTCCGGCGCCGCTGCCATAGCGTCCCGCCTGTCCGGCGCCGCTGCCGGAGCCACTCAGCCCAGAGGCGCCAGAGCCCCTCAGCCCAGAGGCGCCAGAGTCCCTCAGCCCAGAGGAGCCAGAGCCCCTGCCCCTCTGTCCCGAGCCCCTGCCCCTCTGTCCCGAGCCCCTGCCCCTCTGTCCAGAGCTTCTGCCCCTCTGTCCCGAGCTGCCCCTCTGTCCAGTGGGGTCATTGAGAGGGGTTGCCATGGTGAGAAAGCCACGGAGGCGGACAATAAGGCGGACTAAGACAATGGTGAAGTGGGGTCCGCGTCCCGCGCCAGAACCGCCACCGCGGACAGACGCCCACCCAGACCCTCCCCTATAGGTCAAGTTTTTGCGGCCGGAGTCCGCACCTTTGGGGGGGGGATACTGTCACGTTCTGACCTTTATTTCCTGTGTTTTGTATTTAGTTAGTATGGTCAGGGCGTGAGTTGGGTGGGCAGTCTATGTTTGTTTTTCTAGGTTTTGGGAATTTCTATGTTTCGGCCTAGTATGGTTCTCAATCAGAGGCAGGTGTCATTAGTTGTCTCTGATTGAGAATCATACTTAGGTAGCCTGGGTTTCACTGTGTGTTTGTGGGTGATTGTTCCTGTCTCTGTGTTTGCACCAGATAGGACTGTTTTAGGTTTTCTCACGTTTGTTGTTTTTGTTATATCTCATGTGTAGTTTCTTTATAAGTTAAAGAACATGAATAACCACCATGCTGCTTTTTGGTCCGCTTCTCTTTCACCAGAAAACCCTTACAAGAGGACATTGCTCCAAAAAGTACGATCTTTATTCCCATGTGCAGTTGCAAACCGGCTTTTTTATGGCGGTTTTTGAGCCGTGGCTTCTTCCTTGCTGAGCAGCATTTCAGGTTATGTTGATATAGGACTCGTTTTACTGTGGAAATAGATACTTTTGTACCCGTTTCCTCCAGCATCTTCACAAGGTCCTTTGCTGTTCTGGGATTGATTTGCACTTTTTGGACCAAAGTACATTCATCTCTAGGTGACGGACCGCGTCTCCTTCGTGAGCGGTATGACGGCTGTGTGGTCCCATTGTGTTTATACTTGCGTACCATTGTTTGTACAGATGTAATGGGTCTCTTCAGGCATTTGGAAATTGCTCACAAGGATGAACCATACTTGTGAAGGTCTACAATTTTTCTTCTGAGGTCTTGGCTGATTTTTATTTTATTTTCCCATGATGTCAAGCAAATAGGCACTGAGATTGAAGGTAGGCCTTGAAATACATCCACAGGTACACCTCCAATTGACTCAAATTATATAATTTAGCCTATCATAAGCTTCTAAAGCCATGACATAATTTTCTGGAATTTTCCAAGCTGTTTAAAGGCATGTATGTAAACTTCTGACTCACTGGAATTGTGATACGATATTTCTTAGGAACTTGTTTTCAGTTCCTACTGCTTCCACTGGATGTCACCAGTCTTTGGAATTTGGTTGAGGTTATTCATTTGTGCAATGAAGAATTAGGGCCAACTAGGAACTGCGTAACACTGTTGAGAGTTGCGCAACACTTGAAAAGTAGCGTTGGTTGTCTTCCTGTATTGAACACAGATAGACCCGTCTTCAATTTGATCGATTATTAATGTTTAAAAATACCTAAAGCTGTATTACAAGAGTAGTTTGAGATATTTTGGCAACGTTTATATGCAACTTTTGAAATATTTTTTAGTGACGTTGCGCATTTTGGAAGCTGTTTTTTTGGATCAAACGCGCCAAACAAATTGACATTTTTTATATATATGGACGGAATTAATCGAACAAAAGGACCAATTGTGATGTTTATGGGACATATTGGAGTGCCAACAAAAGAAGCTCATCAAAGGTAAGGCAAGTTTTATATTTCATTTCTGCTCTTTGTGTTGCGCCTGCAGGGTTGAAATATGCTATCCTCTTTGTTTACTGTTGTGCTATCTTCAGATAATAGATTCTTGTGCTTTCGCCGAAAAGCCTTTCTAAAATCTGACATGTTGGCTGGATTCACAACAAGTGTAGCTTTAATTGAGTATCTTACATGTGGGCCTCCCGGGTGGCGCAGTGGTTAAGGGTGCAGTACTGCAGCACCAGCTGTGCCATCAGACTCTGGGTTTGCGCCCAGGCTCTGTCGTTACCGGCCGCAACCGGGAGGTCCATGGGGCGACGTACAATTGGCCTAGCGTTGCCCGGGTTAGGGAGGGGTTGGCCGGTAGGGATGTCCTTGTCTCATCGTACACCAGCGACTCCTGTGGCGGGCCGGGCGCAGTGCGTGCTTACCAAGGTTGCCAGGTGCACGGTGTTTCCTCCGACACATTGGTTCGGCTGGCTTCCGGGTTGGATGCACGCTGTGTTAAAGAACCAGTGGTTGGGTTGTGTATCGGAGGACACATGACTTTCAACCTTCGTCTCTCCCGAGCCCGTACGGGAGTTATAGGGGAGAAAACGGGATATCTTAGAATATGTGTGATTTAATGAAAGTTTGATTTTTATTTATTTGAATTTGCAGCGCTGCATTTTCCCTGGTTTTTGGCCAAGTGTCCCCCATACCATAAGAAGTTAACAAGAAATTTGTGGAGTGGTTTACAAATGAGTTTTAATGACTCCAACCTAAGTGTACGTAAACTTCCGACTTCAACTGTATATTTTTCTTTTTACATTCGGGAGTGCCAGTTAAAAATAATATTTTCCTCAGAGGGAGGGCCATTCATTTTCATTTAAATTGATACATTTAAAAACAAAATCCTCTGCAATCTACACATTAACGCATAATGACAATGTCATGAGGTTGCCCTCTTTGGGTATAGCAAGCCCCATCCCCCTCTCCCTGCCACCCCCTTTCCTCCTTCAACTAGGCTGCTGTGGTCAGAGAGATGTCATCAATTCCTGAGGATCTCCTCATGGACACACAGTATAGAGAACAAAGAAATTCCTTCCACCTCACAGAACTTGAGGTACAAACAAATTTCATGTTCCGGAGAAAGTATAAAAGATCGCTGAAGAATCCAGCTAGGTCTGTTTGTTATAACTTGGGGAAGCTCATGGGAGATGGTGTGTCCACATTACCATAACGCTGTTTATATAATAGCCTCAGATATGAGGTTTACATCTAATTGTTGTATAAGATGAATGAGTGAGTATGATACTGTATACACAAATTTACAATGTGATTTTGGACTGTTTAATGAAGGAAAACTCAAAAAGGGAATTGGAGTTAACTAAATCAGAGGACCGTCCCTGAGCCCAGTTTGGGTCAGGCGTCCCGGGACAGCCCTTTTCTGCAATTCCGTGTCACGCCCTGGTCGAAGTATAGTATGTTTTTCTTCATTTATTTGGTCAGGCCAGGGTGTGACATGGGTTATTGTGGTGCGTTTTTGTCATGGGGTTTTTGTGGGGTGTCTAGCATAGTCTATGGCTGCCTGAGGCGCACCAGGCCTTCAGTGCGCCTCGCCTGTCTAGCGCTATCAGAGCCTTCCTCCTCTCCAGCACTGCCGGAGACTCCCGCCTGTTTATCGCTACCAGAACCTTCCTCCTCTCCAGCGCTGCCGAAGCCTCCCGCCTGTTCAGCGCAGCCAGAGCCTTCCTCCTCTACAGCGCTGCTGGAGTCTCCCGCCTGTTTAGCGCAGCCAGAGCCTTCCTCCTCTCCTGTGCTGCTGGAGTTTCCCGCCTGTTCAGCGCAGCCAGAGCCTTCCTCCTCTACAGTGCTGCTGGAGTCTCCTGCATGGAGCAGCCTGAGCTGTCAGTCTGCATGGAGCAGCCAGAGCTGCCAGTCTGCATGGAGCAGCCAGAGCTGCCAGTCTGCATGGAGCAGCCAGAGCTGCCAGTCTGCATGGAGCAGCCAGAGCTGCCAGTGTGCGTGGAGCAGCCAGAGCTGCCAGTCTGCATGGAGCAGCCAGAGCTGCCAGTCTGCATGGAGCAGCCAGAGCTGCCAGTCTGCATGGAGCAGCCAGAGCTGCCAGTTTGCATGGAGCAGCCAGAGCCGCCAGTCTGCATAGAGCTGCCAGTCTGCATAGAGCAGCCAGAGCTGCCAGTCTGCATGGAGCCGCCAGTCTGCATGGAGCAGCCAGAGCTGCCAGTCTGCATGGAGCAGCCAGAGCTGCCAGTCTGCAAGGAGCTGTCAGTCTGCATGGAGCAGCCAGAGCAGCTCGATCCGCCAGTCAGCCAGTAACCGCCAGTCAGCCATGATCTTCCAGATCCGCCAGTCAGCCAGACTCTTCCAGATCTGCCAGTCAGCCAGACACTTCCAGATCTGCCAGTCAGCCAGACTCTTTCAGATCTGCCAGTCAACCAGACTCTTCCAGATCTGCCAGTCAACCAGACTCTTCCAGATCTGCCAGTCAACCAGACTCTTCCAGATCCGCCAGTCAACCAGACTCTTCCAGATCCGCCAGCCAGCCAGGATTTGCCGGATCCAACTACCTGCCTGAGCTTCCTCTCAGTGCTGAGCTTCCTCTCAGTGCTGGGCTTCCTCTCAGTGCTGGGCTTCCTCTCAGTCCTGGGCTTCCTCTCAGTGCTGGGCTTCCTCTCAGTGCTGGGCTTCCCCTCAGTGCTGAGTTGCCCCTCATTCCCGAGCTGCCCCTCAGTCCAGTGGGGTTCTGGGTGAGGACTACTAGGCCATGGTCGGAGACGAGGGTGGACTATACTAGGACGCGAGTTGGATAAACTAAGACATTGATGGAGTGGGGTCCACGTCCTGAGCCGGAGCCGCCACCATGGACAGATGCCCACCCGGACCCTCCCTATTGTTTTGATGTGCGTCCGGGAGTCTGCACCTTGGGGGGGGGGGTTCTGTCACGCCCTGGTCAAAGTATAGTATGTTTGTCTTCATTTATTTGGTCAGGCCAGGGTGTGACATGGGTTATTGTGGTGCGTTTTTGTCATGGGGTTTTTGTGGGGTGTCTAGCATAGTCTATGGCTGCCTGAGGCGGTTCTCAATCAGAGTCAGGTGATTATCGTTGTCTCTGATTGGGAACCATATTTAGGCAGCCATATTCCTTGAGTATTTTGTGGGTGATTGTTCCTGTCTCTGTGTTAGTGTTCACCAGATAGGCTGTATAGGTTTTCACATTCCGTTTGTTGTTTTTGTATTGTTTGTGTTTTTTTCTTCATTAAAGATGTATCGAACTAACCACGCTGCATTTTGGTCCGACTCTCTTTCGACGGAAGAAAACCGTAACATTCCGAATAAAACCCAACTTTGAGAAATTATCACCAGACCATGTTTTTCTCCATTAGGAGAGGACAAAGGTTGTGGACCATTGCTGAATCTTTTAACCATACCACGTGGTTAAACTCTTAGACTATCGATACTGACAGAATGAGAACAAGTCTTTGATATTAATTACTAGTCTGGAGCTAGGAATTCGGTATAATTAAAAGCGAAGAACGACAACCGCCGAAACATTCATTCTATAATGAAATGAATGAATGTCACTCTGAACTATCCACTATAACCACGACAGAGCGAGAGACGGACAATTCTACAAAGAAACAACTTTTCACCAGCGATCAAGACGACACACTGAGCATGAATATATATATTGATTGCAATTGTTCCCGAATGAGTGAGCGTTCATGTGCAAAGTATTAGCATTTCAATTATTATAATTATCACTATGTAGTGACTTCTTAGTCGACCCCCACTTCCCCTTTTGTCTAACAAGCCGCCATGCTCCACATTTACTGTTTATGCAGTTCTGTTAATTACTTCGTTAGTAATAAATAAATGATTTAAGACAATTGATAAATAAATGATTTAAGACAATTGATATGTATGACTCACAGTGAAAACTGGGTTCGTGCAGATAACCAACAATTTACGATGTTTGGAATGAGACTAACGTGAGGTAAAGTTAATAATTAATTAATTTGAAGACTAATTGATCAGATAAGATATCTGAGAAGTTATTTTAGGAAATTATAACATTGTAATCTGAATATTTTTCCTTGGTGCCCAGACTTCCTAGTTAATTACAGTTACATGATTAATCAGTTGATCGCGTAATACTAATTACAGAGAATCTTTGATAAAAACTATAAGTCTTCAATTTAATGATTAGTAAAGACACAACAACAAAGTTAAATGTTTTTTTGAAATATTTGAGAATGTATTCAAATAAAAAACAAATACCTTATTTACATAAGTATTCAGACCCTTTGCTATGAGACTCTAAATTGAGCTCAGGTGCATCATCTTTCAATTGATCTTCTTCAATGTTTCTACAACTTGAATGGTCCACTTGTGGTAAATTCAATTGATTGGACATGATTTGGAAAAGCACACACCTGTCTATATTAGGTCCCACTGTTCACAGTGCATTGCTGAGCAAAAACCAAGCCATGAGGTCAAAGGAATTGTCCGTAGAGCTCTGAGACAGGATTGTGTCGAGACACAGATGTGGAGAGGAGTACCAAAATATTTCTGCTGCATTTAAGGTCCCCAAGAACACAGTGGCCTCCATCATTCTTAAATAGAAGACGTTTGGAACCACCAAGACTCGTTCTAGTGCTCCAGAGTTCCTCTGTGGAGTTGGCAGAATGTCCAGAAGGACAACCATCTCTGCAGCACTCCACCAATCCTCAGTAAAAGGCACGACAGCCCGCTTGACATTTGCCAAAAGGCACCTAAACGACTCTGACCATGAGAAACAATATTCTCTGGTCTGATGAAACCAAGATTGAACTCTTTGGCCTGAATGCCAAGCGTCACGTATGGAGGAAACCTGGCACCATCCCTACAGTGAACCATGGTGGAAGCATCATGCTGTGGGGATGCTTTTCAGCGTCAGGGACTGGGAGACCAGTCAGGATCGATGCCAAGATGAACGGAGCAAAGTACAGAGAGATCCTTGATGAAAAACTGCTTGAGAGCTCTCAGGACCTAAGACTGTGGTGAAGGATCACCTTCTAACAGGACAATGACCCTAAGCCTAATGCCAAGACCACGCAGGAGTTGCTTCGGGACAAGTTACTGAATGTCCTTGAGTGGCCCAGCCAGAGTCCGGACTTGAACCCGATCGAACATCTCTGGGGAGACCTGAAAATTGCTGTGCAGTGACGCTCCCCATCCAACCAGACAGAGCTTGAGAGGATCTACAGAGAAGAATGGGAGAAATTCCTCAAACATAGGTATGCCAAGCTTGTAGAGTCATACCCAAGAAGACTTGAGGCTGTAATCGCTGCTAAAGATGCTTCAACTAAGTACTGAGTAAAAGGTCTGAATACTTATGTAAATATGAGATTTCAGTTTATTTTTATTACCTTTGCAATAATGTCTTAAACACGTTTTTGCTTATTATGGGGTATTGTGCGTAGGTTGATAATGTGGATAAAGGGAAGGGGTCTGAATACTTTCCGAATGTACTGTATATATGATTTATTGGACAATGGAGATTGTGGACTACAGGAAAAGGAGGACCGAGCACATCCCCATTCTCATCGACGGGGTTGCATTGGAGCTCAACTTCAAGGTCCTTGGTGTCCACATCACCAACAAACTATCATGGTCCAAACACACTAAGACAGTCGTGAAGAGGGCACAACAAAGCCTATTCCCCCCTCAGGAGACTGAAAATATTTGTCATGGGTCCTCAGGTCCTCAAAAGGGTTTACAACTGCACCATCAAGAGCATCCCGACGGTTTGCATCACTGCCTGGTATGACCACAAGGCACTACAGAGGCTGGTGTGTATGGCCCAGTACATTACCGGGGCCAAGCTTCCTGCCATCCAGGACCTCTATACTAGGCGTTGTCAGAGGAAGGACCTAAAAATTGTCAAAGACTCTAGCCACCCTAGTCATAGACTGTTCTCACTGCTACCGCACGGCAAGCGGTACCGGATCTCCAAATCTAGGTCCAAGAGGCTTCTTAACAGCTTCTACCCCAAGCCATAAGACTCCTGAACATCTTATCAAATGGCCCCCCAGACTATTTGCATTGCCCCCCTACCCTCTTCTACGCTGCTGTTACGCTGTTATTATCTATGCATAGTCACTTTAATAACTCTACTTACATGTACATATTACCTCAATTACCTCAACACCGGTGCCCCCGCACATTGACCCTGTACCGGTTCTCCCCACTATTGTTATTTACTGCTGCTCTTTAATTATTAGTTATTCTTATCTCTTACTTCAAAAAAAAATCTTTAAACTGTATTGTTGGTTAAGGGCTTATAAGTAAGCATTTCACTGTCTACCTACATCTGTTGTTTTCAGAGCATGTGACAAATAAAATTTGATTTGATGTAACAATCAAGGATATATTAGTTCAGGTCAAGGTCTTCAATCTCCAGTCTGAGCCAAAAGGATTTGTAATCCCCGCCAATTCATAAACACCCAGTCATAAACACTGAAGATGCACCATTAATCTTTATTGTAAATGTAATCATTTTAAACATTCTTGTGGGCTGCTATGCCCCCGAGACACAAAACAAGACAACAGTCACAAAGATGTCCCCCACAAACATGGTTCATGGTTGAGGCCTCGTAATCCCATTGGTCCCGAGAAAGGGAACCAATGCCCCTATGGCCCAGTCCACTCTATCATACAGGTTAATTGTCTGTTTATCGGTTTCCCTTGGTGGAGATGCCACACCCGACTAGGTATCTTTGACCATGTAAACAGCAGGCGTGATGCGAACCGCAATTAAAATGTGTATGTGTGGGCACGCTATGAAGGCTACCTGGATAATGAGTGCTATTAGTGGTTGTGATTAAAGGGGGCTGCAGTGTGACGGGAGGGGGGAGCAGGCAGGTGCTGGGCTGATCAACATAGTGACAGTGTTAATAGAGGAATGCTCAGGGGAGGAGTACTGGATGACGCACCAATCCGTCTTGATTTCCACGCAGTGCCTTTTCCAATTAATCTCTCTGTTTTCGCTCGGGTTTTTCACCAACATGAGCCCAGCATGGCATGCTCACACACACATACTTTTATTGCGTTTTTGAAGGATGCCGCCCCTTTGTCAAATTCTAAATGTTGATTGAAATTGTAAAGATCATTATACAGTCATAATTATGATATAGTAAAATGGAGGAAAAGATGATAGATCTACAAAAGAGAGCAAGGGAGAGGGGAGAGAAAGAAAGACAGAGAGAGGTGGTGGTGGGATAAGAGATTGAAGGATGCTCCCTGTCTTCAATGAGAGGTCAGGCCGGAGAGGTTAAATTAGACGTGTCCTTTCCTGGGGGAAAAAAGGAAAAAGTTACTATCTTCATCAGCAACCCCCAAAGCTGACACCCAGTTACACCGTTACTAAAGATAAGGTCTAATCTAGTGGGCTGCGGAAAAAAGCCATTTGTTTATTTATTTATTTCCTGTCATCAAGGTTATGATGCATTATGCTCAGAAGACCCCTATTCAATCAAATCTTCTAAACAGAGGGGTATATACAGATGTGGGGTCTTAATTTGATCATCCTGTCTTCAATGCAAGACATGTTTTACTTATAGTACATTTGAGCTTTAAATCACTTCTGAAGTTTGTCATTTCCACTTAGATTTTCCCTTCCAAAAAAATGTATCAACCCAATAAAAAAATCCATTAATTATAATCCACATAATCATTCACATTTCCAGTTGCTGCAAGATTATTTTCCTGCTGTGGAAAACTGGCTCAAAATAAGAACCTACATCTATACTACATAGCATGATAAATGAGTTACACCGCTTACTATGAAAAATAGACTTAAATTACAGCACATTTTCTTGTTAATTAAGAAAATTACATTGGAAAGTGTTTTTGGTTGTTGAGTCAATTAGACAATGCCCATTTCAAGTTTATCTGTCTTTTAACTTTCTATTTTACTTCAGAATATTTAGGTAAGTTAGCTGGCTAACTCAGTGATCCAGCAAACACATGCACACACGACATTTTTCAGTTGTATTGTTTGTATATCATTGTATTTTTGCGAATGTCCTTGTTTATCAATGTATCAGTGTTTAGTGACTTGTCATGCTTTGTGTTTTTTGTGGAACCCAGGAAGAGTAGCTGCTGTTTTTGCAAAAGCTAATGGGGAATCAAAATAAATAAATAATCAAGTACCCAAGAGTTCCACTAGAGACATGCATGCAATATAACCTACCTGTCACGTTCTGACCTTTTATTTCCTTTGTTTTGCCATTATTTAGTATGGTCAGGGCGTGAGTTGGGTGGGCAGTCTATGTTTGTTTTTCTATGTTTTGGGGTATTTCTATGTTTCGGCCTAGTATGGTTCTCAATCAGAGGCAGGTGTCATTAGTTGTCTCTGATTGAGAATCATACTTAGGTAGCCTGGGTTTCACTGTGTGTTTGTGGGTGATTGTTCCTGTCTCTGTCTTTGCACCAGATAGGACTGTTTAGGTTTTCCATGTTTATTGTTTTGTAGTGTTCATGTATACATTTACGTATTAAAAGAACCATGGACACTTACCACGCCGCATATTGGTCATATCGATCCTTCTCGCCTCTCCTCTTCGGAAGAAGAGGAGGAAATCCCTGACACTACCTATTACTTGCAGAACGGACGTTCCTACTGAGATGATGTAGTGATATGTAGAAGAGGAGTATCCATGTGCTGATGATACATGCTGTGATTGAGTGCTATGCGTGCTGAGTAAACTTCCCCTTAATTATACCCATCGTGTTCTCATGTTACTGTACCTACTACTCAACAAGATTGACAATGATGAAGGTGACAGCTTTAGCTGTTCCAGCCCTCCCCGGGTCAACTTACCATGCCATTTGCCATGTAGTTGAAAATCTTCAACTACTTGGTCGACTATCACTATTACAGAAACTATCTGTCCAGATGTTAAGAAGCATGCAGAGCTACTGCATTGCCATAATACTGAAGGTCAAATTATCTTTTCAAGATTCAGGTACCGTGTTTGCAACAGCTGTCACAGCTCTGCTGCAATATTTCATTCCGGCTATCAATGTCGTGGTCGAGCGTCATAAGTTCCAACAATGAGCGCAGAGACTTGATAAGTCCATAGTGGATAACATTGCTGCCCTCGAGTCACAGTCCAAACACACCAAGGCAGGGGGCACGTGCAGGGGGCACGACAAAACCTTTCCCCCCCCAGGAGACTGACAAGAGTTTTCACGGGTCCCCAGATCCTCAAAAAGTTCTACAGCTGCACCGTCGAGATCATCCTGACCGGTTGCATCACCAGCTGGTATGACAAATGTTCGGCACCCGACCATATGACGCTACAGAGGTTAGTGTGTACGGCCCAGTACAGCACTGGGGCCAAGCTTCCTGCCATCCAGGACCTATATACTAGGCAGTGTCAGAGGAAAGCCCAAGAAATTGTCAGACTCCAGTCACCCAAGTCATAGACTGTTCTCTCTGCTACGGCACGGCAAGCTGTACCGGAGTGGCAAGTCTAGTTCCAAAAGGCTCCTTATCAACTTCTAACCCCAAGCCATAAGACTGGGTGGCCATTTGGTACAATGTCAGCAGACTATTTACATTACTTTGATTTGATGTAATAATCCACTGCCAGTGCAGGCAGTGAGAGAGAAACTCCAAAAGAAGAATGAACAGAGATACAATGCCCGGCTCCAATCCACCTGAAGATGCAAAAAAGTCAGGTCGCTGCACTACACACTTAGCTAATGCTACAGACAGCCCCGCCGCCGAGGCCAAACGCAAGGCCTAAACCGGTCATTACACACTGGTATGCCATGATGATAAAAAAGCTATTGTACCCTTACCTACTCTAAACAAGACTTATTGTTACGGCGCCCCTTCGCTGACGTCCAGCATGATAGTTACTACTATAGCCATCATGGAAAAAGGAAGTCCTTAGCTAGGCATGGATTTAGTTACGGCCCTGAATCTGCACATCCCTGGTAATACTGCACTGTCCATTCCTCCACCCATTAAGATACAGCACCTGGCAACCACCAGCGTATCGTAACTAGGGTGTGCCAAAAAGCGGTCTCTGCTGACCTGATTCCCTTAAAAAATAATCTAATAATCGATGCCTCCCATGGGTTTCACCCATAGTGATTACGAAAATGATTTGCGCAAGCCAAACAAAGTAGTGATCCTTGACAGTTATCCACTTCCTCACATGGTACACGACACTACTGGCTAGTGCCTACCAGTAGGTAGGAGAGTCGGGACTTGACAGCGTTCATTATGCACAACATCCTTTTCCCGATTCCGCCAGTCGCTTACAGGCCTCAGCCTGCGGAACATACAAGGTGCACAAGGCTACCTGGATGACATTGTAATGTACGGACAAACTAAAGAGGAACACGACCGCAACTTGCAAGCCGTTCTCAACCCATCGGTCTTCAGCTAAACAAAGAACATTTGAACTTCAACAAAAAGAGCCTGACCTTCCTTGATGATACCATTACTGCACAAGGACCACTACCTTATGATGCTATAATCATAAGGTAGTACTCCAAATTTGTCTGCAACTACTCTGCAGAGGTCTAGCATATGCACGCCTTCCTTCCGACAGACGGCCCTTTTCAAATGGATGGATGCTGCGCAGGAGAGCTTTGAGAAAGTCAAGCAACCTACTGATTGTCTATAGCTCTGACCTGGCCATATTCAACCCTGCTCTTCTTACCCTGGTGTCTAGAGACGCATCAGATTATGGCCTGGGTGGTGTGTTTACGCAAATACACACAGATTAAACATAACGCACAGTGGTGTTGGCATCCCATTCCCTCTATTCACCTTAGCGAAAATTCTCTGTAATAGAAAAGGAAGCTCTTGCCTGTGTGTGGTCGGTTGAGTGGTGGGAAATGTTCATGAGGGGTGCACGTTTTATACTGAGAACTGATCATCAGGCCCCAGAATGTGCATTGTGAGATGGTGCGCTCACTTACTGTGCCTCACATATGACATTCTGTATAGGCCCGGATCAGTACATTTCATTGCCGATTGCCTGTTGCATCATCCACTCCACTCAGATGACAATCCTGTCCCTGTCACTGAACCAGTGGCCCTGCTACCCACTGTGCTACCCACAGGTGCTACCCACTGTGCTTAATGCACTGTCAGTGGCTTTGTTCTCCCCCGAATGTGCTTACATGCCCAGAACTGTGTGCTTTACACAGCCAGATTGAAAAAGCGTTGAAAAAACCCAGAAAAATCATTCCCAGAACTGGTACCGTACTTTCTCATTCAAGATGAACTCTCTTTACAAGATTGTTTGGTGTACCGTGGTCCAAACCGCCTGCCTGTGCCCAGTACTCTGCGTCACAGACTGGTGTCACTCGCTCATGACATCCACCAGCTAGTAGTCCAAACAAAACAATGGCTCTGTGAGCTTTACTGGCGACCTGGAATGAACACGTCTGTACAAACTCCAATATCAACAGGTCAACTCTGTCAATAAAACGGCTAAAACTGCAAAGAGGCATGTTTTTTTTTGGCTACCACGGCTCGAATAAGGATCTGTGACTTTAAAAGAGGGGTCTCAAAGGAGCAAAGAGGGTTGAAAGGGTGTGTGTGTCTCAGTCACCAGATCCAAATGAAAACCTTTTGGAGAGGCGCCTTCTATAATTTGTCATGGAAGAATGGTGTCACACCCCTCTAATAGAGTTCCAGACACTGGTAGAATCTATGCCAAGGCTCATTGAAGCTGTTCTGGCAGCTGGTGGTGGCCCAACATCCTATTAAAGGTCCAATGGCATCAAGCTATCACAGTCTCACTGCAGAATTAGACATTCATCCACGTTCTCCAAATGGCAAATTGCAAAGTGTTTTTGTTGATTCAGTTTAGAAAGGACTTTCAGGGAGTGGTCTGAGTAGGAGGGGGAAACTAAAAACCAGCTATTATTGGTAGAGAAGTTTGGAACTCTCTTTTTTATTGGCCTATTAACTCCTGGTGATGTCCCATGGAAGGTCAAAACTCCATCCCACCAAAACAGGCTGACATTTCAGGCAGTCTTTTTAAACAGCTTTTACACTAAAAAGGCATTATCATCATTTTAATAATTTCACAGTATTATTCCAACCGAATAGTGTGGGAATATATAATAAACACACATAAATCCCTTTTTGACTGCACTGGGCCTTTTAAGACACTGTTGGTGTTTCCTTTATTTTGTCAATTGCCTGTGCCTATTAAATACATAACAGAAGTACCTACTGTGGTGATGTAGTGTGAGGAGTATGCATGTGCTGATGTATGCTGTGTGCTAAGCTTGCCGAGTAAACTAACCCTTAATTATACCCATTGTGTCCTCATGTTACCGAGCCTACTACATAACAGTAGTATACCTCTCTGGTTTCTGAGGTCAGAAGAAACCAACAACCACTTCTCTTACAGGCTGTGCACATTTTGGTTCATAGCAAAAGGAGAGAGTGATGGTAGAGATGACTGAGTATCCTTTTTGCATGAAAAACACTTAAAATGCAAAGCTAATACTGTATACCTGGGTTTAAACCGTATTGACAGTTTGGAGGAAGTCATGCATTCCTTCACTGTTCCATTCTTATTCCCCAAATTTCCAATTGATTGTTTCCATAACTTTAAAAAACAAACAGAGGAGTAACAGAGAAGAGACACGATCTGCCTACTGCTCTTTATCCACTCCCCCGCTGCCACTCGACGTAAACAAGACAGTGACGACAGTGACTCAATGGCAGTTACTGCGCCGTCAATGGGGGAATACGCAGTCTTTTGACCCCCGATACATTTCCAAAAAGGTCAACCTGACAGTCGTCATCTCATCAATCTGCTTCTCCGTTTCCATCAATCTTCCATGTGACTCCCGGGGTGCCTGCCCGGGCCCTGGCGTGGGATGAGAAGATTTCCCCTTTGACTATGATTCGCAAAGACGGGGGCTCGACTCTGCTATGCGATGCTGCCTGCCTTGCGGTGGATGACCTTCACAGCCATCTTATCACACTGAAAGGTCACGTTGAGGCCGCCGCCTCCTGAAACCGCCTGGCGGATCGATCCGGACTGAGGCGTTCTCTTTTTTTACCCTCTTTTTTTAATCTCAGTGGACATGCCGGGCCTGGTGTTTTTCGAGGGCAATGGTGAGGGTGAGATTATAATCTATTAATGTTGTAGATATCCACCTCTCTCTCTCCTTCTCTCTCTTTCCCTATACCTCTATCACACTCCCTCGCTTGCCCTCCTAGGATAGCCTGGCGAAAGGCCAGAGGCATTCTGGGAGGAAGCTGGAGGTCGCACAGAACCGGTTGCGACGTGACACTCCATAGTCGTCACCATTAGGCCATGTCATTGGTTTACAGGTAGGGAAGAGTGAAAAGCTACTGGCCTTCACTGAAAGAAATTGCAAAGCTATTAGGTTGGGGAGGAGAGGGAAAGGAACACCACCCACACGTTTCTGTCACGTTCCTTTTGCTTTTAACAGCACAGTATATTAATGGCCAAGTTTTATCACCATTTATCATTTGAACAATGTAATATATGATTGCTCATTCTGAATTGGGAACAAAATAATTGTGAGATAGAGATGCTCTGCTGTGAGATCAATGTATTACTGAAAGGGAGAACCTCTCTCTCTGAGCTCATTCAATTAAGAGTTTCTCTTTGTTGTCTTTTCTTTTTCAGATCTGTACTTTGTTTCAAGTGCTGTAAGAGAGAATGAAATGGATGACTCAGAGCCATTCTCTCTGACGCACACACACACGCACAAGCGAGCAAACACATACGTGCAGACGCACACCTCCGAAAATGTGCTAATGAACACGACACATAGAACTCGTATACATTCTCATACCGGCGCACGCACGCACACACACACACAGACCACTCCCCCACCACCGGTATGATGTATATTCGTTTTATGTGTCGTGTTCGTTAGCACATTCTCGGAGGTGTGTGTCTGCACATGTGTGTGTCCTCACCTGCCAAAACACATAATCAAATATTTCACTATTGCGCCACCATCATGGTCAATTAGCCCCACACTTTCCCGGCTTTTATCTCTTTAAGCAGTCCTCATCTGTTATTTATGTGTCATAGGCCCCAACATGAATTATTTCAATGGATGGGGGGAATATACTACTCCCGTCTCTCCCTAGCCAGACCGTAAATCCAGAATGAGGGGAAAGGGGAGAGGGGAGGAGAGAGTGATGGAGAGAGAGGGGGGAGGAGGGCGAGAGTGGAGTGCGCGATTGAGAGATGGGTGAGGGCAAAAGAGAGGGCGCGACGAGTGGGGGAGAGAAAGGGAGGGGGAAAGGAGATAGTGTGTGAGGGAGGAGAGAGAGATGTGAGAAATTTGGGAGTGTATGAGGGAGAGCAGAGAGGGGGTAGAGAGGAGTAACGGGGGACAGGCACTGTGGGAGTGAGAGAAGAGGAGGGGAAAAGAGGAGGGAGGTGAGAAGGGGAGCGGAAGAGAGAGAGGTGGAAGAGGGAGTGTGACTGCAAGGAGGGAAGTAGTCCCAGGAGGGCTGTGGACTCCCACAGGCAACATCATAAAGTCACCATTATAATGCTGTATTCATAACAGTGGGCTGCCGGAGGGAGGAGAGGATCCTTTGGGACTACAAGGTGGGGGAGAACCCCCAACCTAAATCCCTCCTCACCAAAACACAAATGTATTTTTGTGAGAGGAATGTCGGGAAAAGGGCACACACACACAGCGCTCACTACACACACACCTATCAAGGTGTATGCTGCATTGCACACATACACAACGTTTATTATTTTGTAAAAACGTAAACATTTCACAAATGTATGCCTAGACTATGCATTACACACACATACACACCCACCACCCGTGGAAGGAAGCTAAAGTAATTCCACTACCAACAAATAGTAAAGCACCTTTGCTGGCTCTAACAGCTACTCAATCAACTTGCTGCCTGTTCTTTGTGAACTGATGGAGAGAGTTGAGTTTGAACAAATACAATGCTATTTTTTAACTACTGACTTTCAGCATACATATAGGGAGGGGCCCTCAACTTGTACTGCACTGACTCAGATGACTGATGATTGGTTCAAATAAATGGATAATAACATGATAGTTGAAGTATTGTTAGATTTCCAGAATAACTCTAGAATAATATCCAATAGAATATTATTCAATGGAAGCTTCTCTAACATCAGATGTGTACAGTGCGGTACCCCTCAGGGCAGTTGCCTTGGGCCGTTACTCTTCTCTATTTTAACAAATGATTTATCACTTGACTTACAAGATGCTAAAATGACTATGTATGCTGATGATTGAACACTGCACATCAGCACCTACAGCCAGTGAGCTCACCAAGACTCTTAGCAAGGAGTTAGTTAGTGTCAGAATTGTTAATTAACAGTAAATTGGACTTAAATACAGTGAGGTCCAAAAGTATTGGGTCAGTGGCTTTATACTCCAGCACTTTGGATTTGAAATGATATATTGACGATGGGGTTAAAGGGCAGATGGTCAGAGTGAAGCGTTTAGAAATTACAGCATTTTTTGTACATTGTCTCACCCCATTTTAGGGGACCAAAAGTATTGGGACAAATTCACTTATACTGTATATGTATTAAAGTAGTAAAAAGTTAACTATTTGGTCCCATATTCATAGCACGCAATAACTATATCTAGCTTGTGACTCTACAAACTCGTTTGATGCCTTTACTGTTTGTTTTGATTGTTTCAGACTATTTTGTGCCTAATAGAAATGAATGGGAATTCATGTATTGGTCACTTTTATTGTAAATAAGAATAGAATATGTTTCTATACCCAGCTACATTAATCTGGCTGCTACCATCATCATGGATAGTCCTGAATGAATCGTGAAGTTTTAACAATGCTTTTTGGTCCTCTAAAATGGACGGACTTGTCACGCCTTAGTCATTGTATTTTGTGTTTTCGTTATATATTTGGTCAGGCCAGGGTGTGACATGGGTTTATGTTATTGTATTTTCGTATTGGGGTTTGTAGTATTTGGGATCGCGGCTGATTAGGGGTGTTGTATAGGCTTGGCTGCCTGAGGCGGTTCTCAATCAGAGTCAGGTGATTCTTGTTGTCTCTGATTGGGAACCGTATTTAGGTAGCCTGGTTTCGCTTTGTATTTCGTGGGTGATTGTTCCTGTCTCTGTGTAGTTTCACCAGATAGGCTGTAATTAGGTTTCATGTTCCGTTTGTTGTTTTGTATTTTGTATCGTTATTTCATCTGTCATTTTTTCTAATAAAGTCATGAGTAACCACTACGCTGCATTTCGGTCCGACTCTCTTTCCACAAACGAAGAACGCCGTTACAGAATCACCCACCACACACGGACCGAGCAGCGTGTTTACAGGCAGCGACAGCAGGAGCAGAAAAAGGAGGTTGTTATGGACAGCAATGGCATGGAGTATACGACGTGGGAAGAAATCGACAGGTGGGCGGCCGACCCAGAGAGAGTGCAGGAGCCCGCCTGGGATTCGCTGGTGCAGTGCGAAGAGGGCTATAGGCGAATGGAGTCGAAAAGAAAGACACTGCGGCGCAGAGCGAAAACCGAAAGTAACCCCCAAATATTTATTGGGGGAGGGCTCAGAGAGAGAGAGTGGCTGAGTCAGGAGTCAGACCTGAGCCTACTCTCCCTGTTAATCGTGAAGAGCAGTTGCAGTGGGAGAGGCTGCACCACTTGGAGAATTGGACATGGGAGGAGGAATTAGACGGAAAACGACCCTGGGCTCAGCCTGGTGAATATTGCCGCCCCAAGGAGGAAATAGAGGCGGCTAAAGCGGAGAGACACTGGTATGAGGAGGCAGCACGGCGACGTGGTTGGATGCCCGAAAAGCAGCCCCAAAAAATTATTGGGGGGGGGGGCTGAAAGGGAGTATGGCTATGCCAGGTAGGAGACCTGCGCAAACTCCCTGTGCTCACCGTTGGGCTAGAGAGACCGGGCAGGCACCGTGTTATGCTATGGAGCGCACAGTGTTTCCAGTGCGGGTGCATAGCCCGGTGCGGCACATACCAGTCCTTCCTATTGGCCGGGCTAGAGTGGGCATCGAGCCAGGTAAGCTTGGGCAGGCTCGGTGCTCAAGAGCTCCAGTGCGCCTGCACGGTCCGGTCTATCCAGAGCCACCTCCACACACCAGTCCTCCGGTAGCAGCTCCCCGCACCAGGCTTCCTGTGCGTGTCCTCAATCCTGTAGCACCAGTTCCAGCACCACGCACCAGGCCTTCTGTGCGCCTCGCCTGTTCAGCACAGCCAGAGCCTTCCTTCCCTCCTGCGCTACTGGAGTCTCCTGTCTGTTCAGCGCTATCAGAGCCTTCCTTCCCTCCTGTGCTGTCGGAGTCTCCCGCCTGTTCAGCGCTATCAGAGCCTTCCTTCTCTACAGTGCTGCCGGAGCCTCCTGCCTGTTCGGAGCAGCCTGAGCTGTCAGTCTGCATGAAGCAGCCAGAGCTGTCAGTCTGCATGAAGCAGCCAGAGCTGTCAGTCTGCATGAGGCAGCCAGAGCTGTCAGTCTGTAAGAAGCAGCCAGAGCTGTCAGTCTGCATAGAGCAGCTATATCCGCCAGTCAACCAGTCTCTTCCAGATCTGCCAGTCAACCAGTCTCTTCCAGATCTGCCAGTCAACCAGTCTCTTCCAGATCTGCCAGTCAACCAGAATCTTCCAGTTCCGCCAGCCAGCCAGGATCTACCGGAGCCTACTACCTGCCTGAGCTTCATCTCAGTACTGGGCTTCCTCTCAGTACTGGGCTTTCTCTCAGTACTGGGCTTTCTCTCAGTACTGGGCTTTCTCTCAGTTCCGTGCTTCCCCTCAGTTCCGGGCTACCCCTCAGTTCCGGGCTGCCCCTCAGTCCCGAGCTGCCTCTCAGTCCCGAGCTGCCCCTCAGTCACGAGCTGCTCCTCAGTTGTGTGGGGTTCTGGGTGAGGACTATTAGGCCATGGTCGGCAGCGAGGGTGGATTATCCCAGGACGCAAAGGGGAGGAACTAGGACATTAATGGAGTGGGGTCCACGTCCCGAGCCGGAACCGCCACCATGGACAGACGCCCACCCGGACCCTCCCTATGGTTTTTAGGTGCGTCCGGGAGTCCGCACCTTAGGGGGGGGTTCTGTCACGCCTTGGTCATTGTATTTTGTGTTTTCGTTATATATTTGGTCAGGCCAGGGTGTGACATGGATTTATGTTATTGTATTTTCGTATTGGGGTTTGTAGTATTTGGGATCGTGGCTGATTAGGGGTGTTGTATAGGCTTGGCTGCCTGAGGCGGTTCTCAATCAGAGTCAGGTGATTCTCGTTGTCTCTGATTGGGAACCGTATTTAGGTAGCCTGGTTTCGCTTTGTATTTCGTGGGCGATTGTTCCTGTCTCTGTGTAGTTTCACCAGATAGGCTGTTTCACGTTCCGTGTGTTGTTTTGTAATTTGTATCGTTATTTCATGTGTCATTTTTTCTATTAAAGTCATGAGTAACCACTACGCTGCATTTCGGTCCGACTCTCTTTCCACAAACGAAGAACGCCATTACAGGACTATGTATAAAAAGTGCTGTAATCTCGAAATGGTTCACCCAATATGGATGAAAATACCCTCAAATTAAAGCTGAAAGTCATCACATAATTTCAAATCCAAAGTGCATGAGTACAGAGTCAAAACAACCAAAATTGTGTCACTGTCATTTTGGAGCTCACTGTACATCTACATTGTATTGTATTTGGTTCAAATCATTCTCTTAGACGTAAACCTCAACTGGAGTTGTGTATGAAGGGTGTGACCATTGAACAAATTCGAGAAGCTGAACTCCTAGGAGTAATATTGGATGGTCAGTTAGCATGCTCAAGTCAAATCACTGTCAAAGTTGTTATGAATATGTAGAGAGGTATGTCCGTTACCAAAAAATATTTTCTGTGTTTTTGACAGAAAGATCAACTGTACTAGTTGTTCAGGCTTTGATCTTGTCCCATCTTGATTACTGTCCGGTAATGTGGTCAGGTGCAGTGAAGAAAGAGCGTCTGCTAAATGACTTAAATGTAAATGTAAATGTAAGAAATACATAGCAAAGCTGCAGCTGGCACAAAACAAAGCTGTACTCCTTGCCCTCAACACATAGAATGCATGTTGTTGATGTTAGTTGTATCAAAGTAAGTGCCTTATTACGTTATAATATTTCTGTGTGTCGTGTTATACCGTTTCTACTATAGCTCACTGTGTGTATGGAGCATAATATAATTGTGTATATTCCTTATAACCGCCTACACGCGAGGTAACGTTACTCATTTCATACATTTTATGGTGTTATATTCAGTTGTGCTTATGTAGCTAGTTATATTCTTATATTATCTCTGTAAAACAATGGTAGTTGCGTCAGAAGTATTGGCTTGTTGCATTTTGAAGCTATCCTGTAAAAATGTAAAAATATCTTCTCATACCATTTGGTCGTTTTCTGAGTGCATTGCACAAAGCTGTTTATCATGTCTGCCTTATTCACTGCCCCCATTTTGAGGTTATAGTCAAGCACCCAGTCTGGTTTGATGTTTCTCTCTCCCGTCAGCTGGTCCACCTTCCCTGTGGCAGACATGGTTGCTGTATGGACAGTGGAGAGGACACGGACGTCTCGTTTGTCATGGCACTTTATTGCCTTTACTGCCAGCCTTTTTAACCTGTTTCAAAATTTCTGGGGAGGTTCCCATTGCTTGGAAGGCAGCCATGGTTCATCCTTTATTTAACTTCTTGGTGACTGGGGGGCAGTATTGAGTAGCTTGGATATATAAGGTGCCCAGAGTAAACTGCCTGCTACTCTGTCCCAGATGCTAATATATGCGTATTGTTAATAGTATTGGATAGAAACACTCTGAAGTTTCTAAAACTGTTTGAATGATGTTTGAGTATAACATAACTCATATGTCAGGCGAAAACCTGAGTAAAATCCAACCAGGAAGTGGGAAATCTGAGGTTTGTAGTTTTTCAACTTATTGCCATTCCAATATACAGTGTCTGTGGGGTCATTTTGCACTTCCTACGGCTTCCACTAGATGTCAACAGTCTTTAGAACCTTGTTTGATGCTTCTACTGTGAAGGGGGGCCGAATGAGAGGGGATTGAGCCAGGTGTCTGGCAGATTGCCATGAACTCGTTGCTTTTTTACAGATAAAGGAATTCTCCGGTTGGAACATTATTGAAGATTTATCAAAAAAACATCCTAAAGATTGATTCTATACTTCGTTTGACATGTTTTTATGGCCTGTAATGTAACTTTTTTGACTTTTCATCCGACCTTTCGGCTGGACTTGCACGGGCGTTTGGATTTGTTTACAAAAGGAGGTATTTGGACATAAATTATTAACTTTATCGAACAAATCAAACATTTATTGTGGAACTGGGATTCCTGGGAGTGCATTCTGATGAAGATCATCAAAGGTAAGTGAATATATATAATGCTCTTTCTGACTAGTGTTGACCCCGCAACATGACGGATATCTCTTTGGCTGTTTTGGTCTCTGAGCACCGTACTCAGATTTTAAAAAATCTGACACAGCGGTTGCATTAAGGAGAAGTTTATATAAAGTTCCATGTATAATAGTTGTATCTTTTGTCAATGTTTATCATGAGTATTTCTGTAAATTGATGTGGCTCTCTGAAAAATCATCGCATGTTTTGGAACTACTGAACATAACACGCCAAAGTAAAATTATATTTTTGGAAATAAATATGCACTTTATCGAACAAAACATCCATGTATTGTGTAACATGAAGTCCTATGAGTGTCATCTGATGAAGATCATCAAAGGTTAGTGATTCATTTTATCTATATTTCTGCTTTTTGTGACTCCTCTCTTTGGCTTGAAAAATGTGGCTGTGTTTTTCTGTGACTTGGTGGCTTGGTGGTGACCTAACATAATCTTTTGTGGTGCTTTCACTGTAAAGCCTTTTGAAATCAGACACTGTGGCTGGATTAACGAGATTTTTATCTTTAAAATGGTGTAAAATACTTGTATGCTTGAGGAATTTTAATTATGAGATTTTTGTTGTTTTGAATTTTGTGCCCTGCACTTTCAATGGCTGTTGGTGGGGTGGGATGCAACCATCCCACATATCCCAGAGAGGTTAAAGGGGGAGACCAAACTGATTCTAACTGTTATAGGCCTATTTCTATTTTGCCCTGTTTATCCTAAGTGTTGGAAAAACTTGTCAATATTCAACTGACTGGCTTTCTTGATGTCTATAGTATTCTCTCAGGTATGCAATCTGGTTTCCGCTCAGGTTATGAATGTGTCACTGCAGCCTTAACCTCTGCAGTCTACCCTCTACTTTTTCGAACATTCTGTTAAAAATCGCGCAACATTTCTGCGCCCTGCTCCTCATGCCAGGAATATAGTATATGCATATGATTAGTATGTGTGGATAGAAAACACTCAGACGTTTATAAAACTGGTTAAATCACGGCTGACTTTAACAGAACGTGCGTTTAATTGGAAAGTGCAGGAAAATCTGATCACTGAAAGTGGAAAAATATATCCATCTGCCGCTTCAACCCATTGTTATGGGCGAAAGACATTAAAAGACATTATGGCTGAGGTTGCAGTACCTACAGCTTCCACACGATGTCAACAGTCTTGTCATTTGCCTAGGATTTGTTTATTGGTCAAACGAACAAGAGACAGCCCATTTCTTCCGGTCTCCGACCGGATATTTTGGTTGAGAAATACACAGACAGTATTTCAAGACGGACCCCTATAGAAAACACTTTGTCTCGTGATTAATTTGATCGCTTATTAACGTTTACTAATACCTAAAGTTGCATTACGAAAGTATTTCAAAGTGTTTTGTGAAAGTTTATCGTCGACTTTTTGAATTTAAAAATATGACGTTACGTTATGAAACGCTATTTTTTTCCATTTATCACACAGTCTTCATAGATCGATATCTAGGCTATATATGGACCGATTTAATCGAAAAAAAGACCCAATAGTGATTATGGGACATCTAGGAGTGCCAACAAAGAAGATGGTGCTATCAGATAATAGCTTCTCATGCTTTCGCCGAAAAGCATTTTAAAAATCTGACTTGTTGCCTGGATTCACAACGAGTGTAGCTTTAATTCAATACCCTGCATGTGTATTTTAATGAACGTTTGAGTTTTAACTAATACTATTAGCATTTAGCGTAGCGCATTTGCATTTCCAGAGAGGTACTCAATGATTTCACCATTGCCCTTGATTTTAAGCAATATTGTGCTGCTATTTTTATTGACTTGGCCAAAGCTTGTGATACGGTAGAACATTCCATTATTGTGGGCCGGCTAAGGAGTATTGGTGTCTCCGAGGGGTCTTTGAGCTGGTTTGCTAACGACGACCCTCAAAGAGTGCAGTGTGTAAAGTCAGAAAATCTGCTGTCTCAGCCACTGCTTGTCACAAAGGGAGTACCCCAAGGCTCAATCCTAGGCCCCACGCTCTTCTCAATTTACATCAACAATATAGCTCAGGAAGTAGGAAGCTATCTCATCCATTTATATGCAGATGATAGTCTTATACTCAGCTGGCCCCTCCCTGGATTTTGTGTTAAATGCTCTATAACAAAGATTTCTTAGTATCCAACAAGCTTTCTCTACCCTTAACCTTGTTCTGAACACCTCCAAAACAAGGGTCATGTGGCTTGGTAAGAAGAATGCTCTCCTCCCACAGGTGTTATTACTACCTCTGAGAGTTTAGAACTTGAGGTAATCACCTCATACAAGTACTTGGGAGTATGACTAGATGGTGCACTGTCCTTTCTCAGCGTATATCAAAGCTTCAGGCTAAAGTTACATCTAGACTTGGTTTCCTCTATCATAATCGGTCTTCTTTCACCACAGCTGCCAAACTAACCCTGATTCAGATGACCATCCTACCCATGCCAGATTACGGAGGCATCACTTATAGATCGGCAGGTAAGGGTGCTCCCGAGCGGATAGATGTTCTTTACCATTCGGCCATCAGATTTGCCATCAATGCTTATAGGACACATCACTGCACTCAATACTCCTCTGTAAATTGGTCATCTCTGTATACCCATTGCAAGACCCACTGGTTGAAGCTTATTTATAAAACCTTTTTAGGCCTCACTTCCCCCTAAGATATCTACTGCAGTCCTCATCCTCCACATACAACACCCGTTCTGCCAGTCACATTCTATTTAAGGTCCCCAAAGCACACACATCCCTGGGTCGCTCCTCTTTTCAGTTCGCTGCAGTTGGCGACTGGAACGAGCTGCAACAAACACTCAAACTGAACACTTATCTCCTTCTCTTCATTCAAAGACTCAATCATGGCCACTTTAACTGGCAGTTGTGGCTGCTATGTGTGATGTATGGTTGTCTCTACCTTCTTGCCCTTTGTGCTGTTATCTGTGCCCAATAATATCTGTACCATGTTTTATGCTGCTACCATGTTTTAAGCTGCTACCATGTTCTGTTGTTGCTACCATGCTGTGTTGTCATGTGTTGCTGCCTTGCTTGCTATGTTGTCATCTTAGGTCTCTCTTTCTGTATTGTTGTCTCTCTTTTTGTGATGTGTGTTTTGTCCTATATTTATATTGTATTTATTTAAATCCCAGGCCCCTTTAATCCCAGGCAAGAAGCCTTTTGGTAGGCAGTCATTGTAAATAAGAATTTGTTATTTTATGTGGACCACAGGAAGAGTAGCTGCTGCATGTTCAGTAGCTAATGGGGATCCGAATAATCTAAACTGAACTAAAACACCCCGCACCATCCCTACTCTGTCTATGGGGTTTCAGCAGGACGTCTGCATTGCAGAATATCAATGGAGTAATGATGCGAGGGCACTTTGTGATGCACTGCAACATTGACTCTTTGGAAAAACATGGGGAGTGAAACGACATGGATAAGAGATAACCCATAACAACCTGACTGTGTCACAAATGACACCCTATTCCCTTTATTTTTGCTCTGGTCAAAAGTTATGCGCTATATAGAAATAGGTTGGGATTTGGAATGCGGCCTTGGCTTACGTGCTGCTGTGATCAGTTGTTACCCAGCCTGGATGCTAGCTCTCCAAAATGGCACAACTCCATAACAGCGCAACATCTCCAGTACAAACTCAATGGGATTTCACTATGGAACTATTTCAAAGTATTCTAAGGTCATGTTATTTCCAAGCCCAGAGCAGCAGACGTGAGGGCATGATAAGTGAAGATACTGTTGCGCTGTTATGTTTTTGTTTCATCTGTCATTTCAGTTTTTTATAATTAAGCAATAAGGCCTTAGGTGTTGTGGTATATTGGCCATACACCCCAAACACCAGAGGTGATTTTTTGCTATTATAAATTGGTTACCAACATGAATAGAAAATTAAACAAGTATATTTCCCCCATACCGGTTGTACAGTATATTGTCTTATATACCACGGCTTTCAGCAAATCAGCATCCAGGACCCAAACTACCCGGTTTATAACAGCACGTAGCATGATATCACTATTTTACATTACTTACAAACAATGCACACTTTTTTTCTTCCATTAAAAATTTGCATTTTTTTTCAACAGATTTGTCAAAGATGTACTGACGCAATTGAAAGGCTAACATTGTGTTACGGTTTTCTTCCTGGCAGCGTGGTTATGGTTGAATGTAGCTCAGGACTGAGGGGTAGCTCAGGCAGGTTGACGGCTCTGGCAGATCCTGGCTGACTGGCGGCTCTGGCAGATCCTGGCTGACTGGCGGCTCTGGCGGATCCTGGCTGACTGGCGGCTCTGGCGGATCCTGGCTGACTGGTGGCTCTGGCAGATCCTGGCTGACTGGCGGCTCTGGCAGATCCTGGCTGACCGGCAGATCCTGGCTGACTGGTGGATCCTGGTTGATTGGAGGCTCTGGCGGATCCTGGCTGAATGGTGGATCCTGGCGGATCCTGGCTGACTGGCGGCTCTGGCGGATCCTGGCTGACTGGCGGATCCTGGCTGACTGGCGGCTCTGGCGGATCCTGGCTGACTGGCGGCTCTGGCGGATCCTGGCTCTGGCGGATCCTGGCTGACTGGCCTCCTGGTTGACTGGCGGCTCTGGAGGATACTGGCTGACTGGCGGCTCTGGAGGATCCTGGCTGACTGGCAGCTCTGGACAGGCAGGAGACTCTGGCAGCTCTGAACAGGCGGGAGACTCTGGTATCTCTGGACAGGCGGGAGACTCTGGACAGGCGGGAGACTCTGGCATCTCTGGACAGGCGGGAGACTCTGGCAGCTCTGGACAGGCGAAGCGCACTGTAGGCCTGGTGCGTGGTGCTGGCACTGGTGGTACTTGGCCGGACACGCACAGGAAGCCTGGTGCGGGGAGCTGCCACCGGAGGGCTGATGCGTGGAGGTGGTACTGGATAGATCGGACCGTGCAGGCGCACTGGAGCTCTTGAGCACCGATCCTGCCCAGCCTTACCTGGTTGAATGATCCCGGTCGCCCTGCCAGTGCGGCAAGGTGGAATAGCCCACACTGGGCTGTGCAGACAAACCGGGGACACCATGCGCAAGGCTGGTGCCATGTACGCCGGCCCAAGGAGACGCACTGGAGACCAGATGCGCAGAGCCGGCTTCATGGCGCTTGGCTCGATGCCCACTCTAGCCCGGCCGATACGAGGAGCTGGTATGTACCGCACCGGATTATGCACCCGCACTGGGGACACCGTGCGCTCCACAGCATAACACAGTGCCTACCCGGTCTCTCTCGCCCCCCCTCCGGTAAGCACAGGAAGTTGGCACAGGTCTCCTACCTGGCTTCGCCATACTCCCTGTGTGCCCCCCCAATACATTTTTGGGGCTGACTCTCAGGCTTCCATCCACGCCGCAGTGCTGCCTCTTCATACCAGCGCCTCTCTGCCTTTGCTTCCTCCAGCACCTCTTTGGGGCGGCGATATTCTCCTGGCTGTGCCCAGGGTCCTTTACCGTCCAATTCGTCCTCCCATGTCCATTCCTCTTTAAGCTGCTCCTTTTGCCGCTTCTCCTGCTGCACCTTGGGGCGGCTACACTCCCCTGGTTTATCCCAGGGTCCTCTCCCGTCGAGGATTTCCTCCCATGTCCAAGAGTCCTGTGTCTTTGGCCGCTGTTGCTGCTGCCCGTTACCACATCACTTGGTCCTGTTGTGGAGGACCAAAATTCAGCGTGGTTATGGTTGAACATCTTTAATAAAGATGATAACGTGAACAATATACATATACAAAATAAGAAAATGTGGTAAACCCGAAACAGCCCTATCTGGTGCAACAAACACAAAGACAGCAAACAATCACCCACGAAATACCCAAAGAATATGGCTGCCTAAATATGGTTCCCAATCAGAGACAACGATAAACACCTGCCTCTGATTGAGAACCACTCTAGGCAACCATAGACTTACCTAGAATACTACACTGACCACAACCCGATCAATCTACAAAAACCCCTAGACAAGACAAACACATAATCACCCATGTCACACCTTGGACTAACCACAATAATAAAGAAAACACAAAATACTAAGGCCAGGGCGTGACACATTGTATGTGCCATTTTATGTAAGTTGTCTGGATAATGTGAAATATTTGTAACATCAAAGTGACCCCCCTCCAATCTGGACTTTTAAATTGATGCACTCTCTTCTTATAGATAACTTAGACACCTAGGGAAGTCTATGGACGAGGGAAGTCACTGCTATCCAACTGCCGGTAAGGTAGATTAACCATTTTTTCACATCCACGATGCACAGTTTGGTACTTTGAAAATAATGTGAGTGGTACATACACAATGAATACACTGTATTCATATCCACATCGCAATACCGACTGTGTGTGTGTTGACTCCAATGCAAGAGTCGACCAAAAAAAAGTGCATTCAAAATGTCTTGACATTTCCATTCAACCGAGGACACCTGTGGGTCACTGGACGATCGAAACTTCACCGTTGATCACCTCATCACCATGGCGACAGCAGCATCCCCCCCACCAAACCCACCCTGCTGGCACCCTTTGTCAAGCCGAGCCAATGTCTTGGCGACGGCAACTGAATCAATAATCACTAATAAAGATGTGTTGGACATGATTGTGAAATGATAGGTCTGTCAATGCTGTACGGAGAGAAGCTGATGAGGAGTAGAAGGGTCACAGTTCAGCCACTTCTGTAATTCATCTGTATGTGTATACATACGACACTCACTGAGACCAACATTGCATTGCTTACTGATGTGACATCCGCATAATGTCATGAAACAATATTTCCTAAGGGGGATGTATGGTCGTGCCACGCTATTGGTCCCAATTATCATGCTACTCTCGCTGAAGACCAGCTATTTTGTGTGTACTAATGTCCTATGTAGAATGTGTTATATATTTTCACACACTCTATGGGGCCATTGGAAATGATTTCAATACATTTGCCATAATTTACCCGATACTGGTTTGGAAAATATAAAGGCGTATTTTTTTGCATGCGACTTGTAATAATAATATAATAATAATATATGCCATTTAGCAGACGCTTTTATCCAAAGCGACTTACAGTCATGTGTGCATACATTCTACGTATGGGTGGTCCTGGGGATCGAACCCACTACCCTGGCGTTACAAGCGCCATGCTCTACCAACTGAGTAATAAGACTAGGCAATTAGATGAACATTTTAATAGGCTGACTCCATAAAGATAATTACAATATACAGGCAATGAGTTGTTGGCTAGCAGGAATTGGTCTGAGAATTGTCTATATCAAAGGCAAATATTTAATTAACATTGTACAATGAATAGATTCACATACAAGGCATACATCTTAAGTTACAAGCATTAAAGCATTAACACGTTTTACCAAGCAGGTTTCTAGGCACATAGATCCTAACATTAACTTAGAAGACAAACAATGAACAAAGAGATGCTGACTAGGCCAGAGGCCAAGAAGCATAGGAAATTAGATTGATCATACAACCTTCCTTCATGGACTGGATAGAGGATAAAAGCGCGAACAAATGCATTAAATAATATTTGTAACATCTGCATGTGTAACCTTTCAACCCAAAATCAACCACCATTGACCAATCAAACGATACCAAGTTTACAGTAACCTAAACACTCCCAGGACCAATCTCCACAAGGGCTCACAGAATTTAAATGCTTGTGTGGGGGGATGAGACCAATGTCATTAAGAATTCCTAAGAAGACGATATTCCTTTGCACAATAGAGTAACTCAGAGTTCACCCTACAGGTACAAGTAACCACAGAGATAATACATCCATATAGATACCATTAGAGTTATCCTCAGTGAACAAGTTTCGTATAGATACCAAACATGGATACTATGGCATGACTCTGTCACAGTTCTCTGGATATCATAACAGAGATACATTTTGGCCCCTCAGAGGGGGAATGGGTGACTAGTCCTTGGGCATTGTCCTTTGTGCTTTCCTTATGTTCCTGGACCATTTGCCATGCAGTTCCAGATGACAGAGAGCACATAAATTAGGGTCGAGGCTACAATGTAAAGCAAGTGTCTTATAACCTTTGCTTAACCAAAGTACAGAAAATTATTCTGCACGAAAACTCAATATACGTTGACAGTTGGAAACAGCTTTCCATTTCATGCTTTATTCCTACTTCTGGGGACTGATGCATACACAATGGAGAAGGAAATGTAATCTAATTATAATTTTAGAAATGAGAACTAACACATTTCCAATTCACCCATGTGTATAATACACACTTATACATGTGTGAAATGGGATAAATGCACCCACATAATTATTACATGTTGATTCTGAAGTGGAAACGATCATATCCAGATGGTAAATTAACATTTGCCTTTATTTTGGCAGTGTGTTCTTCTTGGCAATTAAAAATTAAAGGGTGGAGAGTTTTGGAGAGGCGTATGTGTGAAAGAAAATGGCTTTTTTTGCAAATGTGCTGTACATTTTCCCCTGGACTTCTTTAGTGCTCTCTATATTGAATGGTATCCTGTGAAGTCCAGTTAAGAGGTTAATGTAAAACAAATTGTTAAATGAAATAGCATCTATAATAATCCTCAGCAGCTGTTAAACCCAGTTTAAAGGAGAACGACTGGGAGAAGCCGCCATAGGCTAATAGAAAGAGACCCCCCCATGCATTTCCTTCATTGTCAAACTTCTCCTCTCCTCATATCATTCGCATTCTGTTCACACCCAGATATAGGCGATGTCTCCATATTAATGTGAGGAAAATGAATATTGAACCTGAAAGCAGGAAGCATCACTCCCTACAGTTCTCTTGTCCAATCAAACTTTTAATCCCAATGACTTCCTCCCAGAGAGACAGGGCCGGGGTCCCTTGGAGAGCAGGCTGGAGCTCGCTTCAACGGAATTCCGACATGAGCGTTGAGATTCAGACGGCTGCAAACTCCCCCCGCTGCATATTTCCTGGAAATTGAATGCCGTCATGGCTGGATTAGCCCAGTAATGGCGGGACACATATCTGAGCTGACGAGGCTGGCTAAGAAACTTTGAGTAAATGAGGAAGGGGGAAAAAATGAATAAAATTAATTTCATAGCTCCTCAAGCACACTCACCCGAGGAGTGCCCCTTTTCGTCTCTTTCTATTAGCTTATAGCGCCTTTTTGGAGAATCTTGGCCTATATGATGGTGTCATAAGCTAACACGACCACAACCGGTTGGCTTGGCAGCAATACAAGTTACGAGACATTGAGACATGACCATAAAGATGTTATCCCCATGATAAGGCTATACCCTGCAAACAATAATGAGTTGTTAGGATGTCTGAAGTTGTCAGGACGTTGTATCATGGTCCCCTTGAGGTGTTGTCCAGTTCCCTGTTGGTCCCCGGGATGTTTTTAGGACATTAGGTCACCAACCCCTGAATGCCCCCTGAATCTTCTTTAGACTTTGTGTTATGGTTCACTGGAGGTTCTTGTCTACTTCCCGGTTAGTCACCTGATGGTTGCAAAGAAATGTCCCCCCTCAAAATCAAAGTTCCACTCAGGGCACATACACCTGTAGTTTCATTACACATCACCCTTTATTACTGTTGCCAAGCCCATCAAGGCCTAATCCAGTCAAAGCTCTTTGTCTATTGGCAATGCTAGGGGCACCACACTAACAGTGCTTTTAACATAGTGTTTGACGTGCATGATTATGTTGTATATGTTTATTCATACAGTAATCACGTGAAAATCTCCAGTGGACCATGACAGAACATCCCAAGAATGTTCAGGGGGCCATGACACAGCGTCCCGAGAACGTTCTAAAAACGTCCTCGTGGAGGTCACTGGGACAAACCGGGAACTAGACTATACCTCTAGGGGACCATGACAATGTCCTAAGAACATTCAGGTGACCTTCAGGTGACCATGACACAACTTCCCCCAGAGGACGTTCCATTGGGACCATAACACGACGTGCTAAGGACTAGTAAAAATAAAAGTCCCGAGAACGTCCTGAAAAGGTCCTGACATGGTCCTCAGTGATGTCCTAACACAACGTTCACAGAACGTCAGAGGGACAACATTCCCCCTAAACGCTTAAGGGACCTAATGGGCATTATATGTCGCCGAATGTCCTAAGAAACGTCCCCTGATTGCAGGGTAACCACTAATTTGTAGTTTATAAGTATGTATATAAGTAGGTTATAAGGACTTTATTATGTCTTATTAGCATTATAGTAGGTCTTAAGATGATTTGTTATTTAAACATTTTAAGTCATGTATTACTGACCAATCCGTAATAACCTAATTATTAGCTATAATAATTATTAGCTATAAAAAAACTGTATTCATAGTTAATAATGAGCAATCTACACAAAAAATAACAGATGTTATTAAGTTATACAGGACTTATGTTTGAAGAAAGAAAAACATTTAGTAGGGCCAAATATACAGTATTGTTAATAAGACATAATAAAGACCGTAAATATATACTTAAATACACACTTATTGTAACGGTTTTCTAGGTGTGGTGAAGGAGAGTCGGACCAAACTGCAGCGTGTAGATTGCGATCCATGTTGAACAAACAACGTAACACGAATCTAAAACACAAACACTACAAAACAAAGAACGTAACGAAAACCGAAACAGCCTATACTTGTCATGTTTTGTCATTTATTATCTTGTCTTGTCCCTGTGCTTCCCATTCTATTCGTTTCCCTCTGCTGGTCTTATTAGGTTCTTTCCCTCTTTCTATCCCTCTCTCTCCCCCTCCCTCTCTCACTCTCTCGCTCTCTCTTCTCTCTATCGTTCCGTTCCTGCTCCCAGCTGTTCCTATTCCCCTAATCAATCATTTAGTCTTCCCACACCTGTTCCCGATCCTTTCCCCTGATTAGAGTCCCTATTTCTTCCTTTGTGTTCCGTTCCTGTCCTGTCGGTTCCTTGTCTAGAATTCACCGTGCTGTGTTTGTGTATCGCCCTGTCGTGTCGTGTTTTCCTCAGATGCTGCGTGGTGAGCAGGTGTCTGAGTCTGTCTGGTTCAAGTGCCTTCCCGAGGCAACCTGCTGTTCACCTGCTGTTCAAGATCGAGTCTCCAGTTTGTCCTCGTCATTTCGAGTGAAAGTTGTGTTTTTTGTTTGTATTTACTTTACTGGATTAAAGACTCTGTTTTCGTCAAGTCGCTTTTGGGTCCTCTTTCACCTGCATGACAATACTAGTGAAAACTAACATAGACAGGAACAAGGACACTAAGGACAATCACCCACAACACAACCAAAGAATATGGCTGCCTAAATATGGTTCCCAATCAGAGACAACGATAAACACCTGCCTCTGATTGAGAACCACTTCAGACAGCCATAGTCTTACCTAGAACACCCCACTAAGCTATAATCCCACTACATACACACCACATACAAAAACCCATGTCACACCCTGGCCTGACCAAATAAAGATAAACACAAAATACTTCGACCAGGGCGTGACAGAACCCCCCCCTAAGGTGCGGACTCCCGAACGCACCTCAAAACAATAGGGAGGGTCCGGGTGGGCGTCTGTCCATGGTGGCGGCTCCGGCTCGGGACGTGGACTCCACTCAACCACTGTCTTAGTCCCTCCTCGCGTCCTTGGATAGTCCACCCTCGCCGCCGACCGTGGCCTAGTAGTCCTCACCCAGAACCTCACTAGACTGAGGAGCAGATCGGGACTGAGGGGCAGCTTGGGACTGAGGGGCAGCTCGGGACTGAGGGGCAGCTCGGGACTGAGGGGAAGCTCAGGAGTGAAAGGAAGCTCAGGAGTGAAAGGAAGCTCAGGAGTGAAAGGAAGCTCAGGAGTGAGAGGAAGCTCAGGCAGGTTGATGAATCTACCAGATCCTGGCTGACTGGCTGATCCTGGCTGACTGGCAGATCCTGGCTGACTGGCGGATCCTGGCCGACTGGCGGATCCTGGCCGACTGGCGGATCCTGGCCGACTGGCGGATCCTGGCTGACTGGCGGATCCTGGCTGACTGGCAGTTCTGGCAGATCCCGGCTGACTGGCAGATCTGGAAGAGTCTGGCTGACTGGCAGATCTAGAAGAGCCTGGTTGACTGGCAGATCTGGAAGATTCTGGCTGACTGGCAGATCTGGAAGATCTGGCTGCTCCATGTAGGCTGACAGCTCTGGCGGCTTCTTACAGACTAGCAGCTCTGGCGGCTCCGTGCAGACTGGCAGCTCCTTGCAGACTGACAGCTCCTTGCAGACTGACAGCTCCTTGCAGACTGGCAGCTCCATGCAGACTGGCAGCTCCATGCAGACAGGCAGCTCTATGCAGACTGGCAGCTCCTTGCAGACTGGCAGCTCCTTGCAGACTGGCAGCTCCTTGCAGACTGACAGCTCTGGCTGCTTCATGCAGACTGACAGCTCTGGCTGCTCTGAACAGACAGGAGACTCCAGCAGCGCTGTAGGGGAGAAAGGCTCTGATAGCGCTGAACAGGCGGGAGGCTCCGGCAGCGCAGGAGAGGCGAGGCGCACTGTAGGCCTGATGCATGGTGCTGGCACTGGTGGTACTGGGCCGAGGACACGCACAGGAAGCCTGGTGTGGGGAGCTGCCACCGGA
Organism: Oncorhynchus gorbuscha; assembly: GCF_021184085.1. NCBI lineage: Eukaryota > Metazoa > Chordata > Actinopteri > Salmoniformes > Salmonidae > Oncorhynchus > Oncorhynchus gorbuscha. The sequence continues at coordinate 40,533,434 of NC_060190.1, read as the reverse complement.
GGGCTGGTTTGTTGGAGGTGGCACAGGATGGGCTAGACCGTGAAGGCGTACTGGAGATCTTGAGAGCAGTGTTGGTACAGGATGTGCAAGGCTAGGGATGTGCACAGGAGGCCTGGTGCGTGAGGCTGGCACCAACTTCACCAGCCGACTAACACTCACCTCAGGACGAGTATGGAGCGCTGACCCAGGTGCCATCAAATCCCTGACACGTTCCGTCGGGCGAATTCCATGCAAAAAGCACCAACACAGCAACTCCCTCATTTCTCTCTCCTCCAATTTCCCCATTAACTCCTTCACAGTCTCTGCTTCGCTCACCTCCAACACCGGCTCTGGTTCTGGTCTCCTCCTTGCCTCCTCACGATAAACATGGAGAGTTGGCTCAGGTCTGACTCCTGACTCTACCACACTCTCCCTGAGCCTCCCCCCCAAGAGATTTTTGGGGCTGACTCTCAGGCTTCCTTGCCAACCGTGTTCCCTCATATCGCCGGCTCCTCTCTCCGGCTGACTCTGCTCTCCTTGCTGCCTCCACCTGTTCCACCTTTGGGCGGCTACAATCCCCCAGTTTAGCCCAGGGTCGTCTCCCATCGAGGATTTCCTCCCATGTCCAGAAATCCTTATTTCGCATCTCCTCTTTGGGCTGCTCCTGCCTGTTGACACGCTGCTTGGTCCGTTTACGGTTTGTGATTCTGTAATGGTTTTCTAGGTGTGGTGAAGGAGATCCGGACCAAACTGCAGCGTGTAGATTGCGATCCATGTTTAATGAACAAAAAACGTAACACGAATCTAAAACACAAACACGACAAAACAAAGAACGTAACGAAAACCGAAACAGCCTATACTAGTGAAAACTAACATCGACAGGAACATGGACACTAAGGACAATCACCCACAACACAACCAAAGAATATGGCTGCCTAAATATGGTCCCCAATCAGAGACAACGATAAACACCTGCCTCTGATTGAGAACCACTTCAGACAGCCATAGACTTACCTAGAACACCCCACTAAGCTACAATCCCACTACATACACACCACATACAAAAACCCATGTCACACCCTGGCCTGACCAAATAAATGAAGATAAACACAAAATACTTCGACCAGGGCATGACACTTATAAACTACAAATTAGTGGCCAATATGTGCACCTTAAAATAAAGTGTTACCAAATTTGTTTCTATGTGTATACATCTCACTAATATATCAGGCAAAATTTGTAAGCAACTTTCCACATTCCAAACTGTATGTTTGAAAACACCCGGGTGACCGGCAATTTACTATAAATCATTTGAACCTTGGCAGAGTCAAACACTGTGAATCTAACCTGGAGCTATTTGCTTGGATAATTGTTTGGAAGTTGTTCACAGTGTAAGAACATCGGCTCTCACCGGTAAAGTGCACAACTCAGTCCTATCTAACTGTTTGCAATGATTGTACTTTCCCAAAGCGGGATGAAACTGTGGAGGCCAAATCTTCAGCAGACTTTTATAAGAAATATTTTATTGAACATTTCCTCTTAAGTTGCACAAAGAAAAGCACGTCCTTCGAGCAGAGGTTTGGAAAAACCATAAAGCAACAACTGTATATGTCAAGGCCTAATAACAGCATGATATACACATTTTAGCAGACGCTTTGACTTAAAGTATTGAGTACATACATTTTCATCCTGTGGGAATCGAACCCACGGCCCTGGCGTTGCAAATGCAATGCTCTACCAACTGAACTACATGGGACCAATGTGACACAATGTTTATATTCAAAGCTCTGCTGTAGCTCCCACCGTCCCACCATCCCCATAACGTGCAGTAACAAGATAACACAATGACCCTCTCCATAACTTTTAGTGATGAAGCTAAAGTGTCGATACAGAGTGCCCAGAGTGTGCCCAATGGCACCCTATTCCCTACACATTGCACTGCTTTTGACCACAGACCTATGGTCCCGTTCTAAAGCAGTGCAATATAAAGGGAAAGGGGTGCCACAGGGGACACAGCCGTGGAATGAAAAATCAACGGCTTTCAGGAGAAAAGATCTCAGATGAATTATAGAATGTGTTCTCTAAGACATTTTGACATGCAGACCCAGAGAAAGTACACAAGTATTGGCCAGGTTAATATAGCCAATATCTGGAGACATTTGTCTTCAAAATAAATGTTAATGTCCTCACCCATGTTATCCGTCATTTGTTACATGACTATGTTGAAAGTTGGATTTCCCCTGTGCTATCCTCTTTTTCACAACTCATATGTCAACAACTTCCACCTTCGGAATTTCCTCTGTTGCAGTTTCAATCAAGTTGGACTTTCCTGACTCAATGTAAACTATTATGTTCCTGTCAGCAAAATCATGCCCCGCACAACCTGTGGTCGCTGTGATCAGTCTCTAAAATAAGATATATAAGATACAATATTGCCAACCCTAGGTGTAGGCCTGTCCTGCGCCTCAAGTTTGGAATTTGATGGCTTCCCTGTTCCCTGTCTAATTCATTTAGTGCAGAAGCTGTCAGTCTCGCGGTGGTCTGAGATAAGTGTTAATCTTGGTCAGCAGCAGTGTGTGGAGCACTGCCTCATTCCACAATGCAGTGGTTGGGAATGATAACATAAAGAAAGCATTGCAGGGAAGGAAATGGGGAGACCTTTATCGCATATGTGCAAGTATACAGTATGCAAGTGACCAAGCATTCTGTGTGTGTGTGTGTATGTTGTGTGTGTGTGTCTGTGTGAACACATTTTACTACACTTGTGAGTACCAAAAGACCTCACAAGAACAGTGAACCAAGGCTGTTTTAGGCGTAGGGGTTAGGTTTAGGGTTAGAATTAGGATTAGTTTTAGAATTAGGTTAAGGTTAGGAGTAAAGATTAGGTTTAGGGTTAGGCGTTAGGGAAAATATGATTTTGAATCAATTGTTTGTCCCTCATTTGTGTGTGTTTGCGAGCATGTGTGTGTGGAAGAGACATATGTTTATGGGAAAAATGCAGATTCTTCCTATCTTCTAGTGGGAAGAAATACCATTGAGTTTCTGACTGATGTCATGATCCATGTTCATGAAAGTGCCATTCCATGTTTAATTAAAGACGGAATCCTTAATGGTGAAACTGCCACGTTCCTTTGCGATTTTAGAACAACAAAGTAGTTACTGCAAACAAGTTTAACGAAAACTGTCATTAAACACCCAATAGAATATGTAATGCAATTTTTTTGAGAGTCGCTCTTCACTCCCTCTTTGTCAACAAAAAAAAACAATAACAACAGCCGTGGGGCGGACAGTGGTGCCGTTTCCCCTACAACAGATTCCGTCGTTAATCATCTCATCTATGGACATATATCTCAGTCATTTTATTGATATAAACTTTTTCTCACAAGAAAAGCTCACGTTGTCCGATCGCCGTAGAAGCACTTGTATTCTCAGAATCGCAAAACGACTGATATTTACATGCATGTGCAACAGGTTAAGTTGAGGTATGCTTGTGAGTGATTAGGGTTAAGGTTAGGTTAAGGGCGTTCTAGCAAGTCAGTGTTATATCCAGTTCTCTGAATTCTTCTCTTAACTCTTTTTTTTATCTGTTACTCATCCATAAGTATAAACCATCGTCATTGGATAGAGTATATATAGTGCCTCAAGAAAATATTCACACCTCTTGAATTTTTCCACATTTTGTTGTTAGACTGAATTTAAATTGATTCTATTGAGATTTTTGGTCACTGGCCTACACACAATACCCCATTAAATTGTACAAATTAATTAAAAGATGAAAAGATGAAATGTCTTGAGTCAATAAGTATTCAAACCCCTTTGTTATTGCAAGCCTAAATAAGTTCAGGAGTACACATTTGCTTAACAAGTCACAATAAGTTGCATCGACTCCCTCTGTGTGCAATAATAGTGTTTAACATGATTTTTAAATGACTACCTCATCTTTGTACCCCTTACATACAATTATCTTTAAGGTCCCTCAGTCAAGCAGTGCTGTAGTGGTTCTCGTCCTCCTCTTCTGAGGAGGAGAGGTAAGGATCGGAGGACCAATGTGCAGCGTGGTAAGTGTCCCTATTGTATATATTATATGAACAAAAAATAACGAGAACGAAACGAAACAGTCCTGAACGGTGAAATACAAAACACAGAACAGAAAATAATCACCCAAATCTAAGTATGATTCTCAATCAGAGACAACTAACGACACCTAAATCAAATCAAATCAAATGTATTTATATAGCCCTTCGTACATCAGCTGATATCTCAAAGTGCTGTACAGAAACCCAGCCTAAAACCCCAAACAGCAAGCAATGCAGGTGTAGAAGCACGGTGGCTATGAAAAACTCCCTAGAAAGGCCAAAACCTAGGAAGAAACCTAGAGGGGAACCAGGCTATGTGGGGTGGCCAGTCCCCTTCTGGCTGTGCCGGGTGGAGATTATAACAGAACATGGCCAAGATGTTCAAATGTTCATAAATGACCAGCATGGTCGAATAATAATAAGGCAGAACAGTTGAAACTGGAGCAGCAGCACGGTCAGGTGGAAGTTGAAACTGGAGCAGTAGCACAGCCAGGTGGACTGGGGACAGCAAGGAGTCATCATGTCAGGTAGTCCTGGGAGATGGTCCTAGTGCTCAGGTCCTCCGAGAGAGAGAAAGAAAGAGAGAATTAGAGAACCACTGAGAACCATACCAGGCCAAAAACACATAGAAAAACAAACTTAGACAACCCACCCAACTCACGCCCTGACCATACTAAAATAAAGACATAATAAAAGAACTAAGGTCAGAACGTGACAGTACCACCCCCCCAAAGGTGCAGACTCCGGCCGCAAAACCTAAACCTATAGGGGAGGGTCTGGGTGGTGTCTGTCCACGGTGGCGGCTCTGGAGCGGAACGTGGATCCCACTCCACCATAGTCCTTCTCCGCCTCTTTACCCGCCTCTGTGGCCTCTAACGTGGTGACACTCGCCACCGACCTCGGACTAGGGACCCAAGCCACGGGATCCGAATGGACGGGAGATTCCGGCAGCACCAGACGGACGGGAGATTCCGGCAGCACCGGACGGGCGGGAGACTCCGGCAGTTCCTGCGGCTCCTAGCTGACTGGCGGCTCTGGCAGCTCCTGGCTGACAGGCGGCTCTGGCAGCTCCTGGCAGCTCCTGGCTGACCGGCGGCTCTGGCAGCTCCTGGCTGACCGGCGGATCTGGCAGCTCCTGGCTGACCGGTGGCTCTGGCAGCTCCTGGCTGACCGGCGGATCTGGCAGCTCCTGGCTGACGGGCGGCTCTGGTAGCTCAGGACAGACGGGCGACTCTGGCAGCTCCTGACTGACCGGCGGCTCTGACAGCTCAGGACAGACGGGCGGCTCTGGCAGCTCAGGACAGACGGGCGGCTCTGACAGCTCAGGACAGACGGGCGGCTCTGGCAGCTCAGGACAGGCAGCTGGCAGCTCAGGACAGACGGGCGACTCTGGCAGCTCAGGACAGACGGGCGACTCTGGCAGCTCAGGACAGTCGGGCGACTCTGGCAGCTCAGGACAGTCGGGCGACTCTGGCAGCTCAGGACAGTCGGGCGACTCTGGCAGCTCAGGACAGAAGGGCGACTCTGGCAGCTCAGGACAGAAGGGTGACTCTGGCAGCTCAGGACAGAAGGGCGACTCTGGCAGCTCAGGACAGAAGGGCGATTCTGGCAGCTCAGGACAGACGGGCGATTCTGGCAGCTCAGGACAGACGGGCGACTCTGGCAGCTCAGGACAGCACTGGGCTGTGCTTGCGAACCGGGACACCATGTGTAAGGCTGGTGCCATGTACCCCGGCCCGAGGAGACGCACTGGAGACCAGATGCGCTGAGCCGGCTTCATGGCACGATGCCCACTCTAACCCAGCTGATACGAGGCGCTGCTATGTACCGCACCGGGCCATGCACGCGCACCGGGGACACCGTGCGCCTCACGGCATAACACAGTGCCTGCCCGGTCCCTCTCTCTCAACAGTAAGCACGGGGAGTTGGCGCTGGTCTCCTACCTGACTTTGCCACACCTGTGTGCCACCCCCAAGACATTTTTGGTGCTGCCTCACGGGCTTCGAAACGAAACAGTCCTGAACGGTGAAATACAAAACACAGAACAGAAAATAACCACCCACGAAACACAGGTGAAAAATGGCTACCTAAGTATGATTCTCAATCAGAGACAACTAATGACACCTCAATCTGATTGAGAACCATACCAGGCTAAATGCAAAACACAACATAGAAAAACGAACATAGACAACCCACCAAACTCACACCCTGACTAAAACAAAGACATAATAAAATAACTAAGGTCAGAACGTGACAAGTGCATTTCAAACACAGATTCAACCACAAAGACCAAACAGGTTTTCCAATGCCTCGCAAAGAAGGGCACCTATTGGTAGATGGGTAAAAATACAAAAAGCAGAAATGTAATATCCCTTTAAGCATGGTGAAGTTATGAAGGAACGAGTTAGTTAATAACTCAGTTTCTGGAAAGGAAAGAAACTGCTCAGGAATTTAACCATGAGGCCAATAGTGACTTTAAAACAGTTAGAGTTGTGATAAGAGAAAACTGTGGATGGAACAACAACATTGTAGTAACTCCACAATACTAACCTAATTGACAGAGTGAAAATAAGGAAGCCTGTACAGAATAAAACCTGTTTGCAAAAAGTCACTAATGTATTACTGCAAATAAATTGGCAAAGCAATTCACTTTTTATTCTGAATATAAAGTGTAATGTTTGGGGCAAATCCCAAACCACTCTTCATATTTTCAAGCGTATTGGTGGCTGCATCATGTTATGGGTATGATTGTAATCGTTAAAGACGGGGGAGTTTTTCAGAATAACAAAGAAACGGAATGGCGCTAAGCACAGGTAAAATCTAGAGAAAAACCTTGTTCAGTTTGATTTCCACCAGACACTGGGAAATGAATACACCTTTCAACAGTTCAATAACCTAAAATATAAGGCCAAATCTACACTGGAGTTGCTTAACAGGAAGACAGTGAATGTTCATGAGTGGCCGAGATTTGACATTGACTTAAATCGGCTTGAAAATCTAAGGCAAGACCTGAAAATGGTTGTCTAGCAATGATCAATGATCAATTTGATAGAGGTTGAAGTATTCTGGGGAGAATAATTGGCAAATGGTGCACAATCCAGGTGTGGCAAGCTCTTAGAGATGTATCTAGAAAGACAGTGGTATTCGCTGCCAGGTGATTCTACCATGTATTCTCAGGGGGTTGAATACTTTAGACTGGAGTCATTTAAACTTGATTTTCAACCGCTCAACCACTTAACAAACTATAGTTTTGGCAAGTCGGTTAAGACATCTACATCTCAAGTCATTTTTACAACAATTGTTTACAGAAAGATTATTTCACTTATAATTCACTGTATCACAATTCCAGGGGGTTAGAAGTTTATATACACTAAGTTGACTGTGCCTTTAAACAGCTTGGAAAATTCCAGGAAATGAGGTCATGGCTTTAGAAACTTTTGATAGGCTAAATTACATTATTTGATTCCATTGGAGGTGTACCTGTGGATGTATTTCAAGGCCTACCTTCAAACTCAGTGCCTCTTTGCTTGACATCATGAGAAAATTAAAAGAAATCAACCAAGACCCCAGAAAAAAATTGTAGACATTCACAAGTCTGGTTCATCCATGGGAGCAATTTCCAAATGCCTGAAGGTACCACGGTCATCTGTACAAACAATAATACACAAGTATAAACACCATGGGGACCACGCAGCCGTCATGCCACTCAGGAAGGAGACGCGTTCTGTCTCCTAGAGATGAACGTACTTTGGTGCGAAAAGTGCAAATCAAACAGTAAAACGAGTCCTATATCAAGGCAGCTCATCGAGGAAGAAGCCACTGCTCCAAAACCAACATAAAGAAAGCCAGACTATGGTTTGCAACTGCACATTGGGACAAAGGTTGTACTGGTTGTCTGGCTTTTGCAAGCCGAAGAACGCCATCCCATCACGGGGGTGGCAACATCATGTTGTGGGGGTGTTTTGCTGCAGGCGGGATTAGTGCACTTCACAAAATAGATGACATCATGAGGGAGGAAAATGATGTGGATATATTGAAGCAACATCTCAAGACATCAGTCAGGAAGTTAAAGCTTGGTCGCAAATGGTCTTCCAAATGGAAAATGACCCGAAGCATTCTTGCAATGTTGTGGCAAAATGGCTTAAAGACAACAAAGTCAAGGTATTGGAGTGGCCATCATTTGTGGGCAGAACTGAAAAAGCATGTGGGAGCAAGTAGGCTTACAAACCTGACTCAGTTACACCAGCTCTGTCAGGAGGAATGGGCCAAAATTCACCCAACTTATTGTGGGAAGCTTGTGGAAGGCTACACACATCGTTTGACCCAAGTTAAACAATTTAAATGCAATGCTACCAAATACTAATTGAGTGTATGTAAACTTCTGACCCACTGAGAATGTGATAAAATAAATAAAAGCTGAAGTAAATCATTCTCTCTACTATTATTCTGACATTTCACATTCTTAAAATAAAGTGGTGATCCTAACTGACCTAAGACAGCGAATTTAAATGTCAGGAATTGTGAAAAACCGAGTTTAAATGCATTTGGCTAAAGTGTATGTAAACCTCCAACTTCAACTGTATATTAGTGTTTTATTTAATTTTAAAAAATGATATCATTTTTCTTTCACTTTGACATTGAAGAGTATTTTGTGCAGAAAATATTTTAAAACACACAAAAAATGACAATTAAATCCAATTGAATCCTACTTTGTGACACAACAAAATGTGGACAAATGTAAGTGGTGTGAATACTTTCTGAAGGCACTGCACTAACCTTCAACGAGGACTTAATACATGGAGGGTTTGGGGAACAATAGTGGTGACGTCCACATAAGGCAGTGAGAGAACATTGTCTACCAAATTAATAACCTTCATCTGAGATCCGTGTTTGATGTCCAGACAGGGAGTGCTCCTGATTTTAATTGACGTGGTCTCATCAGATTGCATGGTATTATGACTTAATTAGAACTATGGAGATAAAATTTAATGAGGTACAGAGATACTGGCTGCATATGCCAAAATTAGCATATATTTAGATTAAAGAGGAGAAAATTCTCATCACTCCACCAAAAGCACACTTCACGTTAAATGAGACACTGGCCGGGTCTGAAACTTCTCTTGCCTACTACTAACTAAACCTACATACTGTGTATAAATAGTCGTATATACTATTTAGAATTACTTTTTAATTACAGAGTGTGCAGTAAGCAACAAATATCAACATAATACTCAACCATACTGAGAAGGTGTCATGTAATGCACAATCACGCTTTTTCCCAACCATTCGTTCATTTTTGTAGAGCGCGTCCCCTATTCTGATTATCAGCTGTTGTCAAACACAGGTGAGTGTGAAAAGACGATTCTCTTCCTCAACAGTGTGCAAATAATTATATTTGATTAAATGCTGAAATGAGTGTTACATCCTGATATTTAAAGCATACTCATTTTCAAACTTTCACAATTTTTCAAACATTATATTTTTGCATATCCAAAAAGCCTACTATTTACAACAAAAGTATGGATATTCAGACAGGGCCACAGACTTGGCATATTTGATTTATTCACCGTCTGAATGTAACATTGTGATTTTTCTGAACATGGCATTTGTAACTTTTGTTTACCAAAAAGGATACAATTGATCGATAGTTCAGTGTTAGTATTCTATAACAACACTTTATAGTTTCAAATTGGTTCCTGAGCTGGGGTGGTTACACGATGGGTGACTATTGGAGAGGAAGTGTTCAAATTCCCTAGCCGTTTCCCCAATGTGTGTACTTGCTTACTCCACTCCATTGTGGATTTAACCCTTATGCAGTCTTAACATTCTATATACTCCCCTTGTCCTAAGGGTAGAAATATGACCCGCCTTCACTAAACCCCTAACATAAAGCAGCTTGATTGAATTTTAAACCACTAATCTATTTTGCATGATGAAACAACCATCACAAACATTTTGAATATCTGGCGTCTCCCTCTTCACAATGCAGAAAGACTGCATTTAGTCAGTGGACACCACTCAGTGGACACCTGTCATAGTTTTCTTTACTAAAGTATAGGTTTATTATTATTACTATTGCTAAAGGCACTGCTAAAGGCACTGCATAAAAAAACATTTGTTGCAAGAGCTAGCACTTGTATAGCCTAAGAAAGTATCAGAAATGTGCAGAAAGTAGTTTTGAATGCATTTTATTGAAGGAAAACAATAACAGTCTTGAACTTTTTTGGCAACATAGTGATATATTCTTATGTACTGTACAATGAGGAATTCAAATACAAAATACTAGTCTTCTCCCATTTTTTAACCATTGCCTCCATCTACAAGGTGTATAAACAACAACAATAAAAAATAATAAAATAAGACAATAGATACAAAATAAAAATGTACATAAATCAATCAACTTTAGTTAGCACATGTAGGACAGTATGCAAGTGTGTGTGCATGGACTTTGCCGATGTATTTCTCACATGTCCAGCATGGGGGGCAGAATTGGCATCTCCTCCTCTTGCCTGCCCCAGCTGCAGCCTCAGGTGGATCAGGACAAGATTCATCCCCCTGACCAGCTTTCACAAGCGCTGCAGAGGCTGCTGTGCAGGGGAGGTGCTCCCTTCTTTGAATGTGTGGGGTTACAAGTGCCTTTCCCAGCTGCTCCAGGAACACCCTCTTGTTCCGCTTATCAGGCACCCAGGTAGGGTTGATCTTGTTCCATATCATGAAGGCATTGTATGAGGACACATCAATGATGTTATGGAAGATGACCAGGGGCCAGCGGGCAGTCATCCTCCTGCAGCTGTAAATTCTAATCATCTTGTCCAGGTTGTCCACGACTCCTTTGTTGTGGTTGTAGTCCAGGATGATGGCTGGCTTCTTGTCCTCACAATCACTGATCTCAGCCGTTTTGTGTAGTGTGCTCAGGAGGACCACATTTTTGTTCCTCTTTGGGAGGTAAGAAACTAGAGTGGTGGTGGGGGTGAAGGCAAACTTTGATGAGAAAGCCTCTCTCTCCCTTGTTGAGAGGAATGCAGGGGGAGCACAGGATTGTTCTTTCTAACTGTGCCAACCATGGTGATCTTCCTCTTCAGGAGCTGCTGGCTGAGTTCAAAAAATAGCACACATAATCTCAATTTCTCATTGTTAGTGTGTGTGTGTGTTTTTTTGTGGTGTGTAAATTATTTTATAACTGCTGGGTCTAAAATGACCCAAAGACAATCTTTGTACCCTGGTGGTGTACAGCTTTCATGGAAATAGGAACAAAGGCGATGAAATGTGAACAAAGGCTTTTTCTAATGTTGGGGTCACTCTGAAAAAATATAATTTAGGGGGTTTTCTCTGCTGTTAAACATAGTGGTGGGTCATTTTTTTTAACCCGTAAGACAACACAAGGGCTAAACAAAGACATTGGATTGATGTAAGTATGATTCCTTGATTCCATAAGGGGAGGGAACTTATGCCCACTTTGGGGGTAGAAAGTTATAGAATGAGACCACAGCCATGATAGGTTTACAGAGAAGAGCAGACTGTCAAAGGATTCAAAGGTTGGGGCATTAGACAGCCTGATTTGCTGCACTGAGCCACAAAGATAGCAGTGTAATTATCACAGAGGGCTTTGTGGCCCTGCGCTCCATGCTCTTGTTGGCTATTGTGTGCCTATGATTACAGCTTAAAGGCTTAATACTGTCTGCGAGCTAGCTGAGCTAACCAGCTGAATCGCTGGGTAGCTGAGCTGCTATGGTCACTGTTGGAGAATAATGGCAGTAAGACTAACTAACAGAAAGTTTCCTGTAGTCTACATTTAAGCTTGCGGACGGGTATACCTATTGCCTGTTTTTTTTTATACAGGGCACTTTATGTATAGGCAAAGTACATTTCTATGAAGAACAGACAATACAAGTCTATCTAATCTAACGGTATCTAATTCCATTCAACAGTTTGGGAAATACTGCATAAACAAACAAACAAAACACAGAACAGTCTGTGGTAAAATGTGACCGACCGGCTCAATTCGGTTTTATGTTTGACTTTTTTACATGTATTTTTTACATTGGATAAAAGTAGAGATTCAGAGCTAGAAAATGGTATATCATACACTACAGTTGAGGAACAATTGGAAAGTAATTCTGCTTTGAAAGTTGATAAACTTGTAACCCCACTTTTGAGAAAATGGCCTTTGAATGTTTTGGTAAAGCTACTGAAAAGCTCTTCATTGTATACACCCATTCAGCATCATTCACACCGTCTTAAGCTTCAGCCTCTCCCATCCCTTTAAGGATTCATATGTGTGGCCATATGTGCTAAACAGTGAGTACGTTTGTGTATTAACCTGTTGGTGTTAGGGGGCAGTATTTTCATTTTTGGAAAAAAAAACATTCCCAATACTTTGTCAGGAAAAGATGCTAGAATATGCATATAATTGACAGATTTGGATAGAAAACACTCTAACGTTTCCAAAACTGTAAAGATATTGTCTGTGAGTATAACAGAACTGATGTTGCAGGCGAAAGCTTTAGACAAATCCAATCCGGAAGTGCCCAAGGTTTTGAAAGCGCTGCGTTCCAATGACTCCCTATTCAGCTGTGAATGTACCATCAAAGAGCTTACGCTTTCTACGTATTCCCCAAGGTTTCTACATCATTGTGACGTAGTTTTACACATTTCTGTTGAAGAATAGCCGTAGGCAGCCACATTGAGTAAGTGGTCACATGGTGGCTTCGAGAGAGATTCTCATGTAAAATACAGAGGTAGCCATTACTCCAATCGGTCTGAGTGAAAAATGAATTGTCCCGACTGATATAAAATCGAATAGATATTAGAAAAACACCTTGAGGATGGATTCTAAACAACATTTGCCATGTTTGTCGATATTATGGAGCTAATTTGGAATATTTTTCGGCGTTGTGGTGACCGCAATTTCTGGACGATTTCTCAGCCAAATGTGAAGAACAAACGGAGCTATTTCGCCGACAAAAATAATATTTTGGGAAAAAATGGCTGTCTACCTGGGAGTCTCGTGAGTGAAAACATCCGAAGTCCATAAAAGGTAAACGATTTAATTTGATTGCTTTTCTGATTTCCGTGACAAGTTTGCCTGCTGCTAGCAGGGCATAATGCTATGCTAGGCTACGCCTCCTAGTCACAAAATGTAATTTTCAATTAGTCGGAAATGAGAAGTTGTAATCTGTATAAAAGCCAAAAGGCCATTTTTAAACAAAGGATGAGCCTTTCTTAATAATCTACTGAAGAACCATTTTGGGTTTAAGTATAATTTATGTGTGAGTGTAGCTTTTAGTGAGCAGTTTAAAGCTTTAATATTTAATAATTTTGTGATTTATCAATAAATAGACAAGTGGTTCCATGGTTTCAGAATCGTATCTATTTTTGCCAATTGTCCTTTGAGATTGATTGTGATAAGCATCAACTGGATTTCTAACTCGTTGATGTTCTTGTTGGATCTAATGTTAATTAATAGCTAGCATTTCAATGGCCATAATAAATAGATATGGGGACAATGGACAACCCTTGTTTTACTCCTCTAAGAAGCTCAATACTTTCTGATAAGTAACCATTATCTACTATTTTATATCTGGGGTTGCTGTACATAACTTTAACCCATTGTATAAGAGATTCACCAGAATCAAAGGAACAAAAGGACTTGAGTTTTTGTATGTTATCACAATCACGCCATGAGTATTTAGTCATGGATCATACACCCCCACATTTGTTCACTTCTGTGTTCTCTTTTCGACTTCCTCTACATTTGCAATCAATTGCCTGAATTTTCTCCAACTCCTTGGTTATCATACTCTGCTTCCACCAGACATTACATTGATTTCAAAACTCAGTCCTCCAGAAAGTGGAGAGCTATCTTTAAGACAAATCAGCATTAGAGAGTATTACCTACACATACTGAGCAGCTCACTATAGACAGAAGTGTGCACCATGGCAGACCAATACGAACTCATGTCTCGGCATGTCCAGCCCACCCATTATCTCAGCCAATCATGGCTAGCGGGAAGGCTCCAATCTTGTTCTGTTGCTAAACCAGCTAGACTTGTAATTTAACACTTTATTGGTATTTACAGATAGCATAGACATTTGTTATTAAGGCACATGAAAGTTCACATGTTCGAGAAGGAATTTCTGCCAAAAAGGTTTGATTAAAAAAAAGGAAGTTCAAATGCCACGACTGTGAAGTAGTGATGCACGACATACGCCTAGTTTACTGAAGCAAGTCACAAAGGAGCTCAGTTAACCAGTGCCTGCAATTACATCTTTAGGTATCTCTCTGTCAGTATTGAGGGGAATTATCTGATTTCATACATCTTTAAAAAAAGTTCCCTTTTATAAATTATCTTGTGGAACGGAATTACAGGAGTTTGGGATGCTGATGTTTGAGGAATGTGTTTTTACTCATTCCCCCTCAGAATATTGCAACATGTGAACCCTCTTTAAACCCTTGTTTTTGGGATGTTGAAGGACTCCCTGGACAGGCAACGTTTTCACAGTTGTATTTCTTCTCACTTGTAGTCTCAGAAACGCAATGTACACCTCACATTTTTTTTGTGCTCATTGTTCCAAAAAAGAAAGTAAGTGAAAACAGTAAAAGTAATTCTTATGAGACGAGGTGTGCATTTAAAAGGAGGACTTGACAGAAACCCATGTATTCATAGAAAGTAAATGCATTAACTAAACTAAAGAGAAAGCCAAAGGACATGGAGAGAAAGACATGGAATGTGTCAACAACTGCAAATGTCCAATTAGCCAGCTCCATCAAATACAAGCTAACTGACAGCACCATTTATGGGTTTTCTGTTAAATGGAAATAATTGGAAGTCAATATTCCGGCTCAAATGTAATAAATGTGCCCATGTAGTTCATGGCAGTTTCCCTAAAAGGGACGTTTGATCACACTTTGCCCAAAAAGTTAACTCAAATATGTAATACCTTCCTTAAAGAAAGGCTTTAAAAATCCATCATAAGCAAGGTCCATTATTTAGCTTATCTGAATGTTCTGTAAAACACTTATACGTTTATTAATTTACTGTAAAGTTGGACCAAGTTTGGTATTGAGATGGAATGTTTATTTTTAACTTTGATTTGTTGTATTTGAAAAATAAACCAATCTACAATTTATTTCAATGTATTTGTTGTGGCATGAATCTCGTTCCATAATGTGTTATATCTCTTGCTGTATTTGGTGGGAAATATAACCTTGTTACGTAGGACCTTTGATTTAAATTCTTGACTATGAATTGCAATCTCTGCTTCATCCTTTCTTCCAACTTGCCCCTCTCCCTTCCTTCCACCACAGGACTTCCCTTATCTCACTCTGTTTACCTCTCTATTCCCTCTGTTCTCTTCTGCTCACTATCCTATTCCCCATCACACCCTGCCAGTCTACTAAACTCCTCATTCTCTCAATTTATTTCCTTCCCAATCTTTCCTTCCATACCTTTACCCTCAAATTATTTCCTTTCAACTCCCCTGTCTTTCTCTGCACACACACACACACACACACACACACACACACACACACACACACACACACACACACACACACACGCACACGCACACGCACACGCACACTCACACTCACACTCACACTCACACTCACACTCACTCACACACGACAACCCCCGCCCCCCGCCCCCCAACTCTCTCTCTGATGGGTTTCATTACTGTACTCAATCTTGGCCCTGTGGACAGCTTCTCCACCTCAATATAATCCTTTTAATTAAAGGACCTACACCCTGGCCACCGCCTGCTTCTGCCCTTTCTCACACGTCCCCAGCCTTTTGTTCGCCAGGCACTCACCAACTCTTTTCATGTCAAGCCATGCTCTTGCCATTTGAAAGGAGGAGGCATCACATGTGTCTCTTTTCCTTTATGTGGCCTTAAACTCCTGCCACCGCAGCAAGTGTGTGTGCGTGTGTGTGCGCGTGTGTGTGTGATTGGGATGGTGGCTGGGGAGTTCATTCAGATCTGGGCTCATCAGGTTTAAATAAGCTTTTACCAGAGCTTGATTGCCTGTGATTGGATGTTGATAAGAGGGCAAAGGGCAGGCTGCCATTTAGTTGAACTCTTCTGTAGATTCACACATTTATTTGTCATTATTAAAGCCATATTCCAGTTCATAAATCTGTCTTACTCGTAACATGACAACTTCATAGCGTCCCCCATGTATGGAAGTCGATGTTCTAAATTATGTTGGTGATACATTTTGTCTGCCTTTATACAGTAGCGGTGAGTGGGTACAATCACCGGGGAAGCCAATCCAGAAAAAATAGCCATATTACGACCTATGTGTTGTGATAATTGCGTTGTTTGCTCTATAACCTGTTAGTTCATATGCCTTGACACTGTGATATATATCTATATATATACAGTTGAAGTCGGAAGTTTACATACACTGAGGTTGGAGTCATTAAAACTAGTTTTTCAACCACTCCACAAATTTCTTGTTAACAAACTATAGTTTTGGCAAGTAAGTTAGGACATCTACTTTGTGCATGACATAAGTCATTTTTCCAACAATTGCTTATAGACAGATGTTTTCACTTATAATTCACTGAATCACAATTTCAGTGGGTCAGAGGTTTACATACACTAAGTTTACTGTGCCTTTAAACAGCTTGGAAATCTCCAGAAAATGATGTCATGGCTTTAGAAGCTTCTGATAGGCTAATTGACATCATGTGAACTCTGTAGGCTATCTCTGCAGTAGATTGCAAAACCGCCCCTTTTGGTCATCCTATCTTGTCTGAAAATGTTGTAGTTAGGGATGGAGATTTCAGAGTTTTTGGTGGTCTTCCTGAGCCAGGATTCAGACACGGCTAGGACATTCGGGTTGGCAGAGTGTGCTAAAGCGTTGAATAAAAAAAACTTAGGGAGGAGGCTTCTAATATTAACATGCATGAAACCAAGGCTGTTACGGTTACCGAAGTCATCAAAAGAGAGCGCCTTGGGAATAGGAGTGGATCTAGGCACTGCAGGGCCTGGATTCACCTCTACATCACCAAAGGAACAGAGGAGAAGTAGGAGAAGTGTACGGCTAAAAGCTATGAGAATTGGTCCAGTAAGGGTCCAGTGAGTAGTGAGGTTGGTTGGGGTCACGGCAATTCATACAGCTAGCCGGGTCATGGGTGGAGGTCTGTTTTTAGCCACCTCATGCATTTCCGTCAGTAGATTAGTGGGGTTCCGTGTGGTAGAGGGGACCAATCCAATTGGCAAAATAGATATAGTTATAGTGACCAAGAAATTTGTCCTATGGACCTATTCAGATAGCAGCCGATAAAACAGCTAACGATTAGCGGGCCGCAGATGGGCGTTCAGGTAATGTCGCGACGGAGGGCCAGTTGGATAACTCCCTCGGGCAGATAACATCAGTATTCCAGTCGTGAAGGCCCGGTGGGGCTCCGCGTCCGCAGTGAAATGGGTCCGGATAGGTGATTGTAGCCCAGGAGTGGCTGATGGAACTCTTCAGCTGGCTAGCTCCGGGCATAATTGATGTTTGCTCTGGGAACGACGTAAGCCAATAGTCACTCGGATAGCAGCTAGCTAGCTACAATATCCAGGTGTAAATTTCCAGAGCTTGCGGTAGAAATCCGGGGATATGGAGAGAAAATAGGTCCGGTATGCTCTGGTCTGAGTCGCGTTGTACAAAACTGGCGATAGCTTTTCGAGCTCAAGGATAGCTGATGACCGCCAACCGTGGTTAGCTGAATACTAACGTTAGCCAGTGAATTGGCTAGCTTCTGGCTTCTGGCTAGCTTCTGTGGTGGATTTCAGATTTGAGGTGAATAATACTTTTTAAAAATAAATTGGTGAGGCGAGTTGCAGGAGAGTGTTTTGTCATACAGTACACACTTTTAGTTTTGTCGTCCTAGGCTACCTGGCTAAAATGCTTCCTCCATTCATGGGCAGCGATGCACCAGGCCAGCTAGTTAACATTAGCCTACAACATCTAGCGACTTTGAACTTCCATCCTCTCAGGCCAAAGGCACAATGTATGAATTTATGTTTTTTTAAACACATTTTTTACCTTTATTTAACCAGGAAGTGCTCATTGAGATTTACAATCTCTTTTTCAAGAGCGTCCTGGCCAAGATAGGGATAACCAAGTCACTACAATAGTTACAGACAAACAACATGAAAAAATACACAAACATCCAGTAAAAACCATAGAGTTCACAAGAGTATAACAAAATCAAAAACAGCTAATTAAAAACATTGACAGGTCAGGGAATCAGTCTCAAGTTAATTCGGGACCAGTTCTCCCAGTTTAAAAGTATTTTGTAAGGTGTTCCAAGACGATGGCGCAGAGTACATAAAATCCCTTTTACCAAATTCAGTTCGGACATTTGGAACAGTTAGCAGGATAAAGTCCAGCGAACAAAGAGAGTACCCACCACATTTCTGAACAATAGAAATGCCCAAATAAAAAGGTAGTAAACCCAAAATGGCTTTGTAAATAAAAGTATACCAGTGCCTGAGCCTACGAGTGACTAGAGAAGGCCAGCCAACCCTGGGATACATAGTGCAGTGGTGCGTATGGGTTTTGCAGTTTAAAATAAATCTCAAAGTGCCATGGTAAAGGGTGTCAATTGATCTCAAACACTGAGTGTAAGCATTCATATATAAAATATCCCCATAGTCTAGTAAAGGAATAAATGTAGCTGATATTTCAGCTTCAATGTTTTTGTAAATTGTTGAATATGTAATTTAGTAGTGAGGCCATCATCAATTAAAATGTGAAGATATTTACATGAGGTTACAACCTCAATATCCTTACCCTGACAGGTAGTAATAGGTGAAAGGTTCAGAGGTCTATTTCTTGCTTTAGAAAAGACCATTAGTTTTGTCAGTATTGAGGTAAACCTATTGAGTGTAGTGGGCAGTATTTTGATGTTTGGATGAAAAACGTACCCAAATGAAACTGCCTATTTCTCAGGCCCAGAATCTAGAATATACATATAATTGTCAGATGAGGATATAAAACACTCTAAAGTTTCCAAAACTGTCAGAATATTGTCTGTGAGTAAAACAGAACTGATATTGCAGGAAAATATCTGAGGAAAATCCAACCCAGAAGTGCTGTTTTTCCTGAAAGCTCTCTGTTCTATTGCCTGCCTTCGCTCCATTTAAAGGGATATCAACCAGATTCCTTTTCCTATGGCTTCCCCATGGTGTGAACAGTCTTTAGACATAGTTTCAGGCTTTTGTATGGTTGGGCGTCATTGTATGGTTGGGTGCCAGCAGCGTTTTGCATGTGCAACAGCTTGGAGTAGACATTTCTCTCTCTCTCCTATTGAAGAAGCTACAGTCCGGGTTGAAATATTATCGATTATATATTGTAAAAACAACCTGAGGTTTGATTATAAAAAACATTTGACATGTTTCTACGAACTTTATGGATACTATTTGGCATTTTCGTCTGCGATGTCGTGACCCCTTGAGCCTGTGGATTTCTGAACATAACGCGCCAACCAAATGGAGGTATTTTGGATATAAAAATAATCTTTATTGAACAAAAGGAACATTTATTGTGTAACTGGGAGTCTCGTGAGTGCAAACATCTGAAGATCATCAAAGGTAAGCTATTCATTTTATTGCTTTTCTGACTTCCGTGACCAATCTACTTAGCTGCTAGCTGTTTGTAATGTTTTGTCTACTGAGAGAGAGGTCCTTACATAAACGCTTGGTATGCTTTCGACAGAAAGCTTTTTTGAAATCTGACACGCCAGGTGGATTAACAATAAGCTAAGCTGTGTTTTGCTATATTGCCCTTGTGATTTCATGAAAATTAAATATTTTTAGTAATTTAATTTGAATTTGGCGCGCTGCAATTCAACGGATGTTGACGAAAATGATCCCGCTAACGGGATGGGTGCATCAGGAAGATAAGCTTCAATTGATACACGGTATGTTGAACAGTATAAAAAGCAGTTTGCAAGTTCTGGAAAGCTTTTGTAATAGACGAGGCACAACAGTAAATAACAGTATCATCAGCACAAAAATGAAGTTGCGCATTTTGGACATTTTTGTCTAAATCATTTATATAAATAGTGAATAAGAGAGGACCAAGTACAGAGCCTTGGGGCACTCCATTAAAGACAGACCATTTAACAGACATAAGCCCATCAAATAGAGTGCACTGAGTTCTATCAGACAGATAGTTAGCAAATCATGCAGCTGCATGCTCTGAAAGACCTACACTTGACAATCTATGCCTAGGTATAGCATGATTAACTGTATCAAAAGACTTAGAAAGAACAATGAGACACAGTGCTGTTTTTTTGTCAAGGGCTTCAGTGATATCATTTAAAACCTTCATGTTTCTTAATTAAACCCGATTGGTACATTGATAAAATGGCATTAGTAAATAAAAACTCTTTTAGCTGTTCACTCACAAAGTATTTTCACCAGAGGTGACAGCTTTGAGATGGTTGGATCAGAATCACAATTATAATCAATGGCACAATTATAATCAAGTAAAACCTCAAGTCCATATCCCCCAATTCTTTTGGGGGTCAGTGACACTTGGCTTCTTATGTAATGTGATTGTTGTGATCGCCCATTATTTTATATTTTTATCAAAGGAGGGCAAATGCTCGCTGGCTTCCCTTGCATTCAATGCTACTGGCGACAACAATGTCATACTATTTTTGATCATACAGAATTAGATAGATGTGCTATACATACTGAGATAGAGGAGCGCTGTTTCGTTCGCCCGGCTGCTTTCTCCAGTGAGATACTTTAAACCTCTGGCAAATTGAAGGACATTTAGGAAACACAGTAAGACAAAAGATAGATTGTTTTTCTTTTTTTCTGGGTACATTTTTTGGTGAAGCCGGGCTTCCCTTGGCATCCATGAATGCACGCACTGCCTTTATATAACATTTGCCCTGGGACATAATTAGCCTGTCTAACTATAAACCTCACATGTCAGTTTTGTCTTGAATGTGTTTTCTAGTTGGGCAGGTATATGTTTACTGGTACATGGAGAAAGTGGGTTTCTGTAGCAACTGAACACTACCCATTTAAATTGAGGTCAAAGGAGTGTATTGATGATAGATCTTGGTAGTCCTGTTTTAAGTTGTAGCTCTTGATGTTTTTTTCCCCCTCGTGGTCTCTTAAAATGGTCAGAGCCACTGGCAACACTGTGGCACAGCTCTTTATGACACCGGTGAAAAGCTCCATGCCCAGGTGTATTTACTTATCACTAGCCATAATCCCCTTTCCAGTCTTGTGCATCCCCTCTCAATTACATGGCTATCAAAGGAGCTGTATTCCCCCCGAGAGGCTGCCGCTTGTCTTCCCCGATCCTCCTCGCCTGCTGATTGATAAGAAAGTCTTTAAACTCCACTGCCTTGCCCTTGACCTGTCTCCATGCACTATTCATTGGGGGTTTTAAAAGTCACATTGGGCTTGCTTTGGATGATCCTCTGCTAGATCGGAGGGCGTTATCAATCTCTCTCCGGAGTCCCCCAATCTTTTATGCATGCGCCCTGGGTTGCGAGAGTGAGTGCACCCTGACCCAGCCAGACAGGGCATTTATTCACTCCGCTCTCCACGTCCTCGGGCGGTCAGGCGGATAGCTCTGGCCCTTTCCCCTTCGGCCCCTCCGCTCGGCTCGCTGCCCTGGCAAAAGCCCTATCTTTCACCCTGTAGCGTTAGCTTGCGCATCAAGCAGCCGTGGTGCGTCTGCCTTTGACGGGCAAACAGAGGGCTGTGTGTCAGCGGTTGAGGGTAGGTGGGAGGGGATGGGGCTTGAGTTCTGCCCCAAAGGGGTCAGTGCACTCTGCCGGCTCATTGGGAATCACGCAGGAGGTGGCCAGGCATTGAGTTTAACGGCCGTGTGCCTGGAAGTTAGAGGCCAACCATCCCTGGGATATAAGAAGGGTTGGTGGGAGCTGGAGGGGGAAGGAAGCACAGCGGCAGCAGGGAAGGGGGAGTGGTAATGCTAGGGTTGGCGTGCTCTGACCTTCAATGTCATTCACAAATCATGGCCCTCCATGTTGTCTTGAATTATGTTCTAATCAATCTGGGAGACTATAGGTTATTCACTAGCGCCATTACGGGTTAATATGGTTTCCCTATCTTGGCTTTCTATACTCTCATGAAATTGAAATTTCCAGAGCGCCCCTCGTATTTAGCGTGACAACCAATTTACGTATGTTCGTACACCCTCGGGAGATACTCCAACAGCAACCCTAACAAAAGAGAAGGAATTCAGTCTACTCTCTTAACATGTATTTTTCCACTCTCCTGCAGCTAAAGGGTTAACATCCCATCTCCGTGTTTTCATTTCCTGTTGGTCTGAGGCTCATATTTGGCAGAAGGTGTTTATGGGGGAACTCTATTTCTCACTTATTACATTGCAGATGACACATCTAGCTCTCTGACCCCTGTGGCTGGGTTTAAATAAAGGAGTGATTTGAAGCGTTGGCCGACTCACAGGCTGTGGGTGACACAACAGTGCTGGAGGAGCATTGGGAAAGCAAAAGGCCAGTAAAAGGAGATGATATCCCTAAACAAGGTTTACAATGAAAGTGAGAGTGGACAGATAAACAAAAGGAAATACTATTTTATATTGGATGGTTCTCTACATGGCCCCAATAAAAGACACATACCTCCCTCTTTAAATTGGTTGTCGTAAGTTAAATGTGTTTACTGGTACCATGGGTTTAAATGTTGTACTCTTCTCAGTTTGTATGCACCTCAGATCTCAGAGGTAAGGCGATGCAATTGTATTTGGTATGAAACATGGTCTAACGACATCTAGGAGCTCAATATCAGATATTGAACAGTAAAGGCTACTGGGCATTTCCACGTAAAAAAGCCCCATGAGAACTAACGTGAAATTCATAGGAGCACATCACATTTGGTGTCAAATGAAAGAGAGAGAGGGAGAGTCTATTTTTGGAGAAATGTAGCCATATATACAAAGGTCAACCATGTTCCATAAAAGGAATAAGTAAAAGCTTTGATTTCTGGTCAAAAAGAGGGAATCTTTTGAAGTAAAGACCCCTGCCAACTAGTTAAATAAAGTTTAAATTAAAAAAATATAAATATATTTAGTTTAGCAGAAATAGTTTGCCTTCTGTAGGTTTAAGCAATATTACCTAGAGACTTATCATTCTGTTACCTTAACCCCATATCTTTAAAATACTTTTGGATATCTCTCCCTCATGAGGAGGGAGTAAAAATACCATATCAGTACCGTACAACTACTTATTAGTTATGTTGTTTTTATTAACTGATTAAAACCAGTCATTCTGTTACTAAATCGGTAACAGAATAACTGCAACTGAATTGGCTACAATGGGATCTCATAGTAGTCACAAACCACAGTTGGGTCACCTGCTACTGTCCTCCGTTCCACAGGCATACTGTTATGTTCAGCTCTTAACAGTTCTTCCCCCTCTTTCTGTCATGTGGTGGTCAAAGCAAGAGTGTGAAAACAGTCTGGACATCCAGTCTCTCTCTCTCTCTCTCTCTCTCTCTCTCTCTCTCTCTCTCTCTCTCTCTCTCTCTCTCTCTCTCTCTCTCTCTCTCTCTCTCTCTCTCTCTCTCTCTCTCTCTCTCTCTCTAGTTAATGTCACCTCTCCTGGCACTTACTGACATCTATCCACGAGCCCCCTCTTATTCCATTTACTGTAGCCAGCCTTCCCACCCACTGAGCGCCGACTGACACCGGACGTCAATGGACGTTGAAAAGTAGTTGAAATTGGGTCTGTCCAAATCTGAACCAATCATAGACATCTGTTTTATAGGTTTAGACAGCACAGTACTGCACAGGAGTGCAAAGTACAGTACAGTACAGAAAAGTAGAGAAGAGTACAGGTCTTTAGAGTAGAGTACAGTAGAGCTTAGTACAGTACACAACACCAAAGTAGAGTCCAGTATAATTTACTGTACTCTACTCTACTCTGCTCTGCTCTCCTCTGTTGTGATGTCCAAACTTGTGAAACACAGACAATCTATGATTGGTATAGATTTGGTCCCGACCAAACAAATTTGGTCTTGTTTGGGGGCGGAGCTCATTAGAATAATGACCCGTGGTTAGAATAATACCCAAACAAGCAAAGGAGGATATTACATTTTTCTACCTTTGTGTATCAATTCAGGAGACCATGAAGATATCACCATGAAGATAATGAAATTCATAACTAGGCATTTCCGTGTAGCACAGATCAGGGACCCATGATGTCATTCTGTTACAACCATTCTAAAAGAGGTTGTTAAACCATTTCCCTTACTGTAGTTCACTAACCAAAATAGATTTTTTTGAAACTCAAGGTGTCATATAGCTGACACCCCATTCTTTCCGGCAGACATCTTTGAATCTTAATATCACCATCATTCTATTATCAAACTTTGATCTGCACTGTTCTTCGAGTAAATGTGTTTTTGTACAATTTTCAGTGGAAATTGATACCTTGGCCTTGTGCATAGAGTTGTACCGTTTGTTTAACTTTGCAATCAATGTTTTTTCTTGGCAAAAGGGAGTCTCCGTGTCATTCTGTTACCGTTAAAATTGCCCTACTGTAAAAAAAATATGCATCACTGAATACACAAGGGATGCTCTCCTCTATCTGCGGTGACAGATTAGGTGAAGTTTACATGGGGAAAACATATTGACTCCCATATGTACAAACTGCCCCTGTTCTTGTGGATACCGGACCCTTCTAACAAACACCATTCTTGGTACCTGTTCTGTATTATTGGGTATTGTATTTTGGTGCACTTCGGTCCAACAATATGTATTGAATGAGAGTTATTGAGTTAGGTACTTAGACAGGAACTGAGGAAACAAGTACATTTGAAATTATGTAAAATTGGACAAATTCGACTATCATAGGAGAAACTAAAACAACCTACTTTGTCCCTTATGGCCACTGTATACAAGAGGCTAGCTAGGCACTCTGCTGTGGAGTGGTCTATTGGTGGCTGGGCCAGGTCCACGGTAGCTACAGTAGTTGCTAGCTCGCTAGTGAAGTCTCTGGAGACAACTAATCACAGAGCATGGATGCAGCATGTTAATCAATTCGCTACCTGTTTCTGACCCTGGAATGTCACAATGTGACTATGATTTGCCTCAACACTGCATGTATCCTGTACTAATAATATAGGCCACATTCATCTGTATAACCCACATTTAATTGCCTTCCAAATTCTCTAATCTAAAAGGTCTTTCTCTGAAAATGAATTAATAGCAAGTTTGTTGGGAAAAAAACAGAGAATTAATTTAACCTCTGATAAGGCGAAGTCATTGTGTTGCTGGAGGATACTTTTTTTTACCTTCAGAAATAAACATTTGCTGATAAGAAAAAGCCCTGCAAAGTACATGCCACCCAAGAGTTCTGAAAAGGGAGGGAAAAGACTTTGATAGAAGAAAATAATGAGGAGAAATATGCATACTGGCAGCTCAGGCTAATTAGTGTGGAACACCAGGATTATGAGTGATATAAAATGCATTAAGTGCGACAGACTAATCTGTGATGTGAGACAGTTTGCAACTTTAAGGCCTTACTTTTGGGACCTGCTTTGGAATAAACAGAATTTGTGTTTTCATACATTATTGTTTTAAACAGCGTATTGTGGCATCGAGTTGATTCCAACCACAACAACACAATCATTAGGATGGCGCTACAGCTGTCAAAAACTCCCCATGGTCAACTGTTTGCGCTAGGCTAGAAAACTTGACATTTAGCCCCGAGAGAGACCTAGCTAACAACATTATCGTCAACAACAAGTAAATGTATAAGCTTGGAAGCAGACATCAAGTTCTTAGCCTTGAAAGATAGTACCTAAAAATACAGTGTCACTTGGTCTTTCAGGGCAGCGTTACTTCGCCAAGTGGCTAGCAAATGTGAACTTCTGGGTTGACACTATAACCCTTTAACCCTTCCATCCACACTGTTGCACACTGTTGATATCCTTGGCTGCGTTATCTACAGATGTTTCACACATGTTGTGTCCCTTTTACACCTGTTTGGAAATATATACAACACAAAATGTAAAGTGTACGTCCCATGTTTCATGAGCCGAAATAAAAGATACCAGAAATTTTCCTATAGCACAGAAAGCTTATTTATTTCAAATTTTGTGTATAAATTAGTTTACATCCCTGTGTGTGAGCATTTTTAATTTGCCAAGATAATTACACAGTAAAAGGCCACTCTAAAATGTGCAGTTTTGTCACACAACACAATGCCACAGATGTCTCAAGACTTGAGGGAGCATGCAATTGGCATGCTGACTGCAGGAATATCCAACAGAGTTGTTGCCAGAGAATTGAATGTTAATTTCTCTACCATAAGCCGCCTCAAACGTAATTTCAGAGAATTTGGCAGTACGTCCAACCGGCCTCACAACCGCAGACCATATGTAACCACGGCAGCCTAGGACCTCCACATCCAGCTTCTTCTCCTGCGGGATGGTATGAGACCAGCCACACGGACAGCTGATGAAACCGAGGAGTATTTCTGTCCGTAAAAAAAAGCCCTTTTGTGGGGAAAAATTCATTCTGATTAACTGGGCCTGGCTCCCCAGTCGGTGGGCCTGGTACCCAAGTGGGTGGGCACACGCCCTGATCTGTTTCACCTGTCCTTGTGATTGTCTCCACCCCCTCCAGGTGTCGCTTATTTTCCCTAGTGTATTTATCCCTGTGTTTCCTGTCTCTCTGTGCCAGTTCGTCTTGTATGTTTCCAAGTCAACCAGCGGTTTTCCCTTTCTCCTGCTTTTTGCATTCTCCATTTTCTAGTTCTCCAGGTTTTGGTCCTTGCCTGTTTCTGGACTTTGCCCATGGCCTGCCTGACCTTTCTGCCTGCCTTGACCACGAGCCTGCCTGCCACTCTGTACCTCCTGGACTCTGGATCTGGTTTTGACCTTTCTGATCTGCTTTTGACCATTCTGATCTGCTTTTGACCATTCTCTTGCCTACCCCTTTGGATTAATAAACATTGTAAGACTCCAAACCATCTGCCTCATGTGTCTGCATTTGGGTCTCGCCTTGTGCCTTGATACACACATAATATGCACATTTATGCTGACTCTACGTACACCCAGTCACATACAATCATCATAGACACTGCTGCTACTCTGTTTGTCATACTGTATATCCCGATGCCTAATCACATTACACCTATAAATATCTACTGCTATCAACCCATTATCCCTGCACATTGGAAATATGGAACGGACCCTGCATATAGTATGCTTACTTTATCATGTTCTTAAAAAAAAAAATGCCTCTTGTGTTTTTTAATTCTACCTCGTTATAGTTTTAGTTCAACATTGTTGATTACATTGATTACTGACTGCATTGTTGAAGTTAGAGCTTGCAAGAAAGGTATTTCACTGTACTTGTGCATGTGACATTAGAACTTGAAGGTTTAAACACAAGGGGGATTTGACCCTGTGCCACGCTTCAAACTGCCTAGCCGCCAGCGGATGAAGTGCTTCCCCTTCCTATGTTCACTATTCTGATCCTGGGATTGTAAATGGGGAGTAATTGTTCCCATAATGTCAAGGACATTGTGTATACATGACTGTGTTCACTGTACACTATACATGACTGTATTCACTATACACTATACATCATTATTGACAAAGATGAGCATAAAGACTGAATACAATATAATAATATGAATTGGAAAATTATATTTTATACTAATTCAATTGCTCAGAGGAAGAGATGATGTAATAAAACCTTTTAAACGGTATCGCATCGGGCCGAACAACGTCATTTACTTGTGACTGTATTCAACACATAGGACGGCCTCTTGTGCCGTGCCTTATTGCTAGATTAAAGCTGAGATTTTGGTGAATCAGGAGTTGCTAGCCAACTTGTGGGACAATCACAGGGGGAGAGATTAAAGCTGAGATTTTGGTGAATCTGTAGAATCACTAGCCAACTCCGTGGTACGTTCACAGGGGGAGAGAAACAACAATAAATGGCAGCAGTGCACCAGGAAATGTTTTTTCCTGAACAATTGTTATGTAAAACATTATTACAGCCATAAGGCAGCTGAAATCTTCTATCTTTCCATAGCTGCATTTTAATTTTTAGATTTGTATCATTTCACTTCAGATTTTTATGATTAACCACGTGACAATGATTTTGAGAAACGAAAATATGCGTATATAAATATTCATAACAGGCACACGGAAATGGTAGGATACATTTTAAGCTTCCCCAAAATTGAAACTCATGAGCTGCCTATGGACTTCACTATTACACTTTTTTTTATGCGTTCAAGCACGTGCACACATACGAGGTCCTGTGAAAAAACTGGCCTGCCTGTGGAAATTAAATCCCCGTACAAATGATTAATTCTGGGGGTTGTTCTGTTGGAACACCTGCTCTTTCCGTGACACAGAATGACTAGGTGAATCCAGGTGAAAGCTATGATCCCTTACTGATGTGCCTTGTTAAATCTACTTCAATCAGTGTAGATGAAGGGGAAGAGTTTTAAGCCTTGAGACAATTGAGACATGGATTGTGTATGTGTGCTGTTCAGATGGTGAACGGGAAAGACAAGATTTAAGTGCCTTCGAACACGGCAACAGCTTGAGTGTGTCAAGAACTGCAACCCTGCTGACACAACTGTGGAAAGCATTGGAGTCAAAGCACAACCAAATTCCAATGGAAAAACAATGTCTGATTTTTGGTTTGGTTGCCACCCAAATGTCTATCACTGTGCTTTCAACCATTTAAAAGCACAGCAAAGTTCAAATGGAAAAACAGATATTTTGTTTATTAATGTGTTATCACTGTGCTTAATCTAATAGCAAACAAATTACCGTCCCTACAGGATTCCCTGATTCTGTGATTGCCAAATTTGAGAAAAAAATCATTATATTTTGAGGGATTGCAAAACTGGACCAATCACCACACTATTTCCATAAAACTTCTTACTAATTTTAAGGTTGAATGTTACTGTATTACGCAAGTAAAATTGAATTGTGTTTTTGACAACGCAACCACATATCAACAGGAAATATAGAGTGCCATCAGAAAGTATTCATACCCTTTGACTACGTATTGTTGTGTTACAGCCTGAATTCAAAATGTATTAAATGTTTTTTTCTTCTTACCCATCTACACACAATAGCCTATAATTACGAAGTGAAAACATGTTTTTACATATTTTTGCCAAAGTATTAAGAATAAAATACTGAAAAATCTCATTTACACAAGTATTCAAACCCGAGTCAATACATGTTAGAATCACCTTTGGCAGTGATTACAGCCATGAGTCTTTCCGCGTAAGACTTTAAGAGCTTTGCACACCTGGATTGTATAATATTTGCACATGATTCTTTTTAAAACTCTTCAAGCTTTGTCATGTTGGTTGTTTATCATTGCTGGAAAGACATTTTCATGTCTTGCCATAGATTTTCCAGCCTGTGCTTTTGCCTGTGCTTCCCTCTATTCTGTTTATTTTATCCTAAAAACTCCCAAGTCCTTGCCGATGACAACCATACCCATAACATGATACAGCCACCATCACGATTGAAAAATATGAAGAGTGGTACTCAGTGATGTGTTCTGTTGGATTTGTCCCAAACATAATGCTTTATATTCAGGACAAAAACAATTTTTGTCATATTTTTTTACTTTAGTGAATAGGATGCATGTTTTGTAATATTTTTATTCTGTACAGGCTTCCTTCTTTTCACTCGGTCATTTAGGTTAGTATTGCGGAGTAACTCTATGACTGTTTTAAAATCATCATTGGCCTCATGGAGAAATCCCTGAGCAGTTTCCTTCCTCTCCAGGTTAGGAAGGATGCCTGTATCTTTGTAATGACTGTGTGTATTGATACACCATCCAAAGCGTAATCAATAACTTTACCACGCTCAAAGGGATATTCAATGTCTGCTTTTTATTTTATTTTTGCCCATCTACCAATAGGTTCCATTCTTTGCGAGGCATTGGAAAACCTCCCTGGTCTTTGTGGTCGAATCTGTGTTTGAATTTCACTACTCGACTGAGGGACCTTACAGATAATTGTATGTGTGGGGTACAGAGATGAGGTAGTCATTCAAAAATCACGTTGAACACAATTATTGCACACCGAGTGAGTCCATGCAACTTCTTATGTGACTTTTTTTAGCACATTTTTACTCTTGAATTTATTTAGGCTTGCAATAACAAAGGGGTTGAATACTTATTGACTCAAGACATTTCAGTGTTCATTTTAAAAATTAATTTGTTGTCACGACTCCCACCGAAGGTGTCTCCTCTTCCTGTTCGGGCGGCGCTCCGCTCGGTGGTCGTCGTCACCGGTCTACTAGCTGCCACAGATCCTTTTTCCCTTTTCTGTTGGTTTTGTCTTTTTGGTTTACACCTGTTTCTTGTTTACATTTTTAGTTGGGCTATTTAAGCCGGTAAAGGCTCGCCTGCTCTTTGTGCGGGCTTATTTTTCCTCTGTGTATGTTTGTGGTGGTGCGTTTCCCTTTGTATTTCCTCCGGACGGGTTGGGTCCTGGTTTTGGGCCGGTCTCGTATGTGCGCCCGGTGTTGGCATGATCATTTTTCTCTGTGCCGGAATAAAACATTGTTCTTTATCTTTTGCTTCCTGCGCCTGACTCCGCACCCACTACGCCTAAAGTGCGTTACATTTGTAAACATTTCGTAAAACATAATTCAACTTTGACGTTATAAGGGACATTGTGTGCAGGCCAGTGACACATCCCAATTTGCTCCATTTTAATTCAGGCTGTAGCACAACAAAATGTGGAAAAAGTTAAAGGGTATGACTACTTTCTGAATGCACTGCATCTACTGCTTGGAAAGTTCCAATAGAGTCACTGGCTTAAATTCTGTAACTCTTATTTTTGGTTGAGTTGGAGACTCGAATCCAACATATAATTTGTTAACTTGTCGACAAGTTCAAAGGCTATTTATTGTATTTCAAAAGTGATATTGAATTGTGTTTGGTTGTCAACGCAACCAAATATCAACATTTGAAGGAGATGTATCTTCTGCTTGGATAGTTCCATCCTTGTCAATTACTTTAATTCCAGTTTGTTTACAAGTTAATAATTGATATTAACAATGTATTTGTTTTGATTCAAATCTCCCTCTCGATCAAAAATCCAATTTAATGAATAGGACTAAATCAAATCCAGCTTTTAACTCACTTTATATGAAGTTTGATTTGATGTAGTACTATTCTTTAACGTCGATGTTTGGTTGAGATGGAGATGCGAATCCAACACATAAATGGTTCATTTAATAATTAAATCACCCAGAGCTTGAAACCTTAGGCCTATTGCACTGTCTATTTTTAGTTCAATTCCGGGTTGAATTGGAAAATGAGCTGTCGAAGATATATGATTGATAAAGTATGGTGACGTGTCATTTTCTCTGTTAAACCTACCCTTTGGATTGACTTCGACCGGCATCGCTGAATCTATTTCGTTTTTAAATGGAGATATCTCAACAATCATTCTCATGACAGCACATTGGTAACAGTCAGTGCCAACATGGATCATAGCTACAGTAAGCAGGGCTTGGTTAAAACTCTGGATGGGAAACCAACGGGCAGATCAATTCTGCGGTAGGAGGTGCTCTCCAGGCTGTTGTGGTTGTTTTTTTTCTGATCGTGGAAATAAAGCATTTAATACAAGGTTTGTTTATGTAGAAATGTGGTTACCATGGTGATAATACTGCAGTTGAAATGTCACCCTCGAAACAACAGTTGATCCATTTTTTTTCAAATCAATGTATTTTCCACATATACTGTGTATTCCACGTCACAATATGTTGACAAAATAGGATAAAACATCATTGATTCAAACAGTTTGTGCCCAGTGGGCACATTCATTTTATTGCAAGAAGCAGCTTTTCATTTGAACGTGAACTGGGTGAAGGTGATAATAATGCTATGACCAAAACAGCACAGTGGGGGGAGAAGCTTTATTTCCAAAATTTCCGAGCGGTCAAAAGGTGATGGAAAGTTCGGCTCTTTTTACTGACTCAGATCTTTTCAATTCGTTCTGTCAAACTAACGAATCTTTTGACTTTGTTCATTGGATTCCATTTCCCAGAGCACGCAAGACCCACTACCAGCGAACGATGAATAAAACATTTGAAGGAATCATGATTCTACAAGCCCTTCGTTCACCATAGGGGGCTTATTCGAGCTGTCATTTGTGACTCAGACTTATAAACACATATATGTGCTTATGTGTTTTTTTTACATTTGTGATTGCTAGGCATACAAATACGATTATTTATTGATACCTTTGAAACGAGGTCTAGCTGTGGCCGCAACCGAACTAGATTGTGAGCGACTCTTGGCATAATGCAATTGCTTGACTGCTGCTAGGGAGATCAAATCAAATCAGCGTTTATTGGTTGTCTACACAGATTTGCAGATGTTATCGCAGGTGCAGCGCTATGCTTATGTTTCTATCTCCAACCGTGCAGTAATATCTAGAATGACAATAACAATACACCCATAATCCAAAAGGAAATATATATCAGACATCCTGTATATCAGACATACATCAGACAAGCAATGTGAGGGTATGGAATATAAATATATAAATGTTGTGCATAGACATTATGGATGTCTATGCACACCATTTATGACTAGAAAACCATTTATGAATAGAAAAGGTGTGCACAGCAGTAGTTACTCAAATACAGTATATACAGACAGTATCAGTCTACAGTGTAGAATAATTGGGAAGACATCAAAACTATGAAATAACACATGTGGAATCATGTAGCAACCAAAAAGTGTTAAACAAATCAAAATATATTTTAAATTTGAGATTCTTCAAAGTAGCCACCCTTTTACTTAATGACAGCTTTGCACACTCTTGGCATTCTCTCAGCAAGCTTAATGTGGAATGCTTTTCCAACAGTCTTGAAGGAGTTCCCACATATGCTGAGCACTTGTTGGCTGCTTTTCCTTCACTACGGTCCAACTCATCCCAAACCATCTCAGTTGTGGAGGCCTGGTCATCTGATGCAACACTCCATTACTCTCCTTCTTCAAATAGCCCTTACACAGCTTGGAGGTGTGTTTTGGGTCACTGCTCTGTTGAAAAACAAATGGTAGTCCCACTAAGCACAAACCAGATGGGATGGTGTATCGCTACGTCTCACAAAGACGGTTAGAACCAGAAATCTCTCATTTGGACTCATCAGACCAAAGGACAGATTTCCACAGGTCTAATGTCAATTGCTCGTGTTTCTTGGCCCAAACAAGTCTCTTCTTATTGGTGTCCTTTAGTAGTGGTTTCGTTGCAGCAATTCGACTATGAAGGCCTGTTTCATGCAGTCTTCTCTGAACAGTTGATGTTGAGATGTGTTTGTTACTTGAACTCTGTGAAACATTTATTTGGGCTGCAATCTGAGGTGCAGTTAACTCTAATGCATTTATCCTCTGCAGCAGAGGTAACTCTGGGTCTTCCTTTCCTGTGGTGGTCCTCTTGAGAGCCAGTTTCATCATAGCTCTTGATGGTTTTTGACAGACTGTCATTTCTCTTTGCTTATTTGAGCTGTTCTTGCCATAATATGGACTTGGCCTTTAACCAAACAGGGCTATCTTCTGTGTACCACCCCTACCTTGTCACAACAACACAACACATTAAGAAGAAAATAGATTCCACAAATGAACTTTTAACAAGGCCCACGTGTTAATTGAAATGCATTCAAGCTGACTATCTCATGAAGCTGGTTGATATATATTTTGATTAGCTTTTTTGCTTACTACGTGATTCCAATATGTGTTGTTTAATAGTTTTGATGTCTTCACTATTATTCTACAATGTAGAAAATAGTCAAATAAAGGAAAACCCTTGAATGAGTAGGTGTGTCCGAACTTTTGACTGGTACTGTATGAAGTGGGCAAAACAATATCTAAACATTGTTAAAGGGACCACGGTTCAATGTCTCCAAATATACCTGGGGCAGCAGTCTCTAAGGTGCCGGGCAGAGTACCGGTTGGTGGTGGCTGTTCAAGAGTCTGGTGGCCTGGCAATATAAGCTGTTTTTCAATCTCTCGTTCTGGGCTTTGATACAGCTGTATAGTCTCTGTCTGCTGTATGGTAACAGGGTGAACAGGCCGTGGCACAGGTGGCTGAGGTCCTTGATGATCTTTTTGGTCTTCCTATGACAACGGCTGCCTCAGATGTCCTGGAGGGCAAGTGTTGGGCTGACAGCACCAGCCTCTGGAAAGTCATGGGGTTGCAAGTGTTGCAGTAGCCATACCAGGCAGTAATGCAGCCTGGCAGAATGCTTTAGAAGTTAGTGAGGGTCTTATGGGCCATGCCTAATTTCGTCAGGCTTCTGAGGTTGAAGAGCTTCTGTTGTACCTTATTCACCATGGTTTCAGTGTGTTGGGACCATTTCAGGCCCTTGGTGATGTGCATACCAAAGAACTTTAAGATTTTGACCCTCTCCTCTGAGGGGGGCGCGGGGTGGTGCTGCTATCTCTGCTGTCTGCTGTAGTCCATGATCAGCTCCTTCGTTTTGTTGACATCAAGGGTGAGGTTACTTCCCCGCCACCACTCCGCCAGGGCACTAAACCTCCTCCTTGTAGGCTAGAGATCATCAACTATATTCAGCTGCGGGCTGATTTTTTCATGAGCAGATGGTCATGGGGCTAGAACATACAATGCTCTCAGAAAGTATTCAAAATCCTTAACTTTTTCAAAAATGATTTTGAGTTAGACTGAATTTAAAGTAGATTAAATTCAGATTTCATGTCACGGATCTACACACAATACCTCATAATGTCAATGTGAAATTTTGTTTGTAGAAAATTTTTGCAATGAATTAAACGGAAAAGCTGAAATGTATTCAAAACCCCTTTGTTATGGCAAGCCTAAATAAGTTCAGGAAAACAAATGTGCTTAGCAAATCACATAAGTTGCATGGACTCATTCTGTGTTCGATAATAGTGGTTAACACGTTTGGAAGTCTTACTCTTGTCGGCTTTGGAAATTGAGAGCCCACAATCCTTGTGAGCAGCAAGGGCCTCGTCGGTGGCTCAGTGTTATTCTCCTTAAAGCGGGCAAAGGTGTTCAGCTTATCTGGGAGTGTGGCGTTGGTGTCAGCGACACGGCAGGTTTTCCCTTTATAATCCGTGATTGTCTGAAGTCCCTGCCACATGCGTCTCGTGTCAGAGCCATTGGATTGCAACTGCTCTTTGTCCCTGTACTGTCGTTTCTGCCTATAGGCTGAGAGCAGCAGGATAGAGGTGTGATATGATTTGCCAACGGGAGGGCGGGGGAGGGTATGGAGCGATTTCAATGCCAACAGAAATGGCAAAACATTGAATTAGAATATTTTTGTATTTGTAATGCACAAATTGAAAATATAACTTGTATTTCATGATTTGAAACTGAATTGAATGAATATTGCATTCAGCTTCAACATTTCAATTGAATTGAATATTCAAATTCAATATTTATATATTTAGTTTCAATATGGTAGATATTGAGTTCATTGTCTGTGTATCAAGTTTAAAAACTATACATTTCATATATTCAACTTACACTACATGAGTAAAAGTATGTGGACACCTGCTTTTCTAATAATCTCATTCTAAAATCATGGGCATTAATATGGCGTTGGTATTCCCTTTGCTGCTATAACAGCCTCCACTGTTCTGGATAGGCTTTCCACAATGTTGGAACATTGCTGTGGGGACTTGCTTCCATTCAGCCACAAGAGCATTAGTGAGGTCGGGCACTGATGTTGGGCGATTAGGCCTGGCTTTCAGATGGTGTTCTATTTCAAAGGTGTTTGATGGGGTTGAGGTCAGGACTCTGTACAGGCCAGTCAAGTTCTTCCACCTCAATCTCGACAAATCATTTCTGTATGGACCTCGCTTTGTGCATGGGGGGCATTGTCATTCGGAACCAGGAAAAGGCCTTCTCCAAACCTTTGCCACCAAGTTGGAAGCACAGAATCGTCTAGAATGTCATCTTATGCTGTAGCATTAAGATTTCTCTCCACTAAAACTAAGAGGCCTAGCCCAAACCGTGAAAAACAGCCCCATACTATTATTTCTCCTCCACCAAGATGGTGAAGCGTGATTCAGTCCAATGGCGGCAAGCTTTACACCACTCGAGCCGACACTTGGCATTGTGCATGGTGAGCTTAGGCTTGTGTGCGGCTGCTCCGCCATGGAGCAATGGAAACTCCATTTCATCAACCTCCCGATGAACAGTTCTTGTGCTGACCTTGCTTCCAGAGGCAGTTTGGGAATTCTGTAGTGGAGTGTTGCAACCGGGGAAAGAGTATTTTTAAGCGCTTCCGCACCTGGCGATCCCGTTCTGTGAGCTTGTGTGGCCTACCACTTCGTGGCTGAGCCGTTGTTGCTCCTAGATGTTTCCACTTCACAACAACAGCATTTACAGTTGACCGGGGCAGCACTAGAGGGCAGAAATTTGAGGAACTGACTTGTTGGAATGGTGGCACCTATGATATTCCCACTTTGAAAGTCACTGAGCTCTTCAGTAAGGCCATTCTACTGACAATGTTTGTCTATGAAGATTGCATGGCTTTGATTTTATACACTTGTAAGCAACGGGTGTGGCTGAAATAGGGGTGACAACATACTTTTGTGTATATAGTACATGAGATACATTCAGATGCAGTTGTAAAATTCCGTTCTCTAAATTCAGATTCCAAACCAAAGACAACATCCTGGTTCTTTGCCAGCCAGGAAAGGTAGATGAGAACATATAGAATCAAACACTCTCTGTGGTAAACCAAAGTTTCTGGCGGTTTCTGAAGCCAATGTGGCATGGTGCCACTCCAGCGTTTGAACCGTTTTGGCTATAAGCTATTATTACCCCATTCCTTAAAATGAAGACACTCTGGAACACAAATGTGCCTGCTGTTCCCTTCTATGATGATCACAGGCCGTGCAGGACACATTATAAGGGAGTGTCACAAAAAAACACAATTTGGCCCCATAAGAATATAGTTGAATAGCCCTGTCATAGCCCTTCTAAGCATATACTTTCCACTCTCTATTTAATCTTTCTCTTGTGACTGACTGGGTTCAAACCAGGTGTCCTGCATGTCACGAGACTGTGGTAGCCCAATTAGCTAAAGCCCATAGGGATGAGTTCAGGAAGCTAACACCAGTCTTCAAGAGGGACCTCCGTCACTTGCAACAGTGTCAGTAACAAACACCAGCACACACCCATCAAAATGGCATGGTTCATTGAACCAGATCGTTTACATTTCACCCCCCTGTGACCTCATACTCGGAGATCACGGCACAAATATAACTGATTGGACTCGAAATCATGCCTGTGTGTGTGTGTGTGTGTGTGTGTGTGTGTGTGTGTGTGTGTGTGTGTGTGTGTGTGTGTGTGTGTGTGCGTGCGTGCGTGCGTGCGTGCGTGCGTGCGTGTGTGTGTGCGCGCGTGTGTGTGTGTGTGTGTGTGTGCGCTCGTGTGTGTGAGCATGCGTGCCGGCCTTCAAAAGATGTGATTTTTTTTTCACACACACACACAGCTATATGCTTTACTAAGCATGTGAAGACTTATTTGAGAACCGACAATCCCCTATCCCCTAACCATAACCTGAATTCTAACCCTAATTCTAATCCTAAACCTAACCTGTAAACCTAAACTAGCCTTTTAACAAGAAAGGACCAGGAAAATGTCCTTGCCTCTCTGTATTTTAGTTGGTTTAGTATTCTTGTGACTACATATGGTACTCATAAGTATAGTATAATGTGTACACACACACACACACACACACACACACACACACACACACACACACACACACACACACACACACACACACACACACACACACACACACACACACACACACACACACACACACACACACACACACACACACACACACACACACACACACACACACACACACACTGTAGACAGGGTTAATCTCCCGGAAAGAGGGATGGGGGTGGGCGATAGTTGGTAGGAAGAGGGTCCCCTATTATCAGGGGATGAGAGGGCTAATAAAACCCAGGAGTTGCAGGGGTCCAGAGGTCACAACACATGTAATGAATGGAGAAATTTCACTCATCCAATTATAGGGAGGCAAGGTGAAAATCCATACCGTTACTCTGGGCAGAGTGCCCAAATGCAAACCATTAATGTTAAGCAAAGCTCTAGCGGAGTGTGTGTTTGTGTGTGTGTGTGTGTGTATGTGTTCCTTCAAAAGATGTGAAACAAAGACTGTGGGGTTGGGGAGTTTGAAAGAGTGTATGTTTAAATAGAGCTATGGTAACTGTGTGTGTGTGTGTTTGATTTTACTATCCTTGTGGGGAACAGAAGGCCTCACAAGGATAGTAAAACAAGAACAATTTGGACAAATGGGGACACTTCGCCGGTCCCGAGATGGAAAAATGCTATTTTAGGCTTAGGGGTTAAGTTTAGGGTTACAATTAGGGTTAGAGTAAAGGTTCGGATTTGGGGTTAAGGTTTGGGTTAGGTTTGTTTTAGGGAAAATATGATGTTGTATAGGAATCAAGGATAGTAAAACCAACATGTGTCTATGTATGTGTGTGTGCCTGTAATTACTTGAGCAGCTGCATTTTTATTTTTTTATTTTTTTATTTAACCAGGCAAGTCAGTTAAGAACAAATTCTTATTTTCAATGACGGCCTAGGAACAGTGGGTTAACTGCCTGACAGGCCTCCACTCAGATGACTATTTTGAGAGCTTGGCATTTTCCTGCAGTATTCTGCATACTAATATTAAAGGTTGATACCACTGCACTGTAATAACAGGCGATGGTTCCTCAGATGCCAATTATGGCCCATTTTGTAGCTCGTGAATTGTTGCCCGACTGAAACATGAAATGCAAACCCCAAATATACCAAAATTATGGATGAACAATGGTAGAGGAAAGCTACTACTTGGAGACTGTAATACGAAAGCATTAAATAATTAAAAATACATGTGTATGGATTTTTGCTAAACCTTCAGGCATATTTAACATGCCTTGGTAATGCTCTTATCAATCATGCATACTACTTAGGTTTGATGTTCAAAAATATTTTCTTACAAATCTATTTTGTGAAGCACCAAATTTGGCCACCTAGTTAAACATTTTTTAACGTATGGACTAATGTACTGTATATCAACTTATGCTTAAGCACATATACACATATTTTTTTGTAAGCAATCAAATAAAACAATTGTTGATGGCAAGGTGCCTGGCTTGACTACTGTACTTTGAAGGCCATCCTCTTTCTAACAAAATAGCTTTCTCACCAACATATTTCAGAGTGCAGTGCTCACAGACCTCCCACAACCACACATCATGCCCATGCGCCTCAATCAAACACTCCACTTCCCCCCAAAAAATATAAGAAAACGGCTGCTTATTTGGAAAAACAAGCTGCCGAAGGAACACATTTAATTAAACGTCTTTATTTATATGTCAAATGAAAAGAGGGAGAAATCTCAATCACATTTCTATCTTTTTTCCTCTGCCTGCACCCGTACCCCCGCGAGGCAAGTCATTAGGTCTTATACATAACCATCGCCGCCGCATTAAAATCACATTACACAACAATGATAATCATTGCGTTCAATTACACGTGGTAATAAATGCCTGCACCATTTCAAGTAAATCCATTAGCCCTAGCATCGTGGGAGAGAGACAGACACAGGCTGGAGACTTGGGCTCTGCAGCCATTAGCTGATATCAACCAACCGTTGTCTCAGCAGCACGGCTACTGATGGTTGGTCCACAACCCCTTGGCCACACCCACTGATGGTACACAACCCCCTGGCCACACCCACTGATGTTACACAACCCCCTGGTCAAACCCACTGATGTTACACAACCCCCTGACCACACCCACTGATGTTACACAACCCCCTGGTCAAACCCACTGATGTTACACAACCCCCTGGTCAAACCCACTGATGGTACACAACCCCCTGGTCAAACCCACTGATGGTACACAACCCCTGGCCACACCCACTGATGTTACACAACCCCTGGTCAAACCCACTGATGGTACACAACCCCTGGTCAAACCCACTGATGTTACACAACCCCTGGCCACACCCACTGATGTTACACAACCCCTGGTCAAACCCACTGATGTTACACAACCCCCTGGTCAAACCCACTGATGGTACACAACCCCCTGGTCAAACCCACTGATGAAACACAACTCCTGGCCACACCCACTGATGTTATACAACCCCCTGGTCAAACCCACTGATGGTACACAACCCCCTGGCCACACCCACTGATGTTACACAACCCCCTGGTCAAACCCACTGATTGTTCACTCCCCGCTACCCGTTAACAATGAGTTTGGAAAACTTTTACCTGTGTGATGGGCTGTATTTCCAAAGTTATTTATTTATTCCAGACTGTTCTGCAAAACACATCACGCCGGGGTCACCAAAGCTGTAGGTTGGGAAGTCAGTAGACACATAGACCCTTTATCGTTAAGGTTGACTATTTTTTAACCAAGCCTAATTATACAATACATCTGTTTCCATTAGACAACCAAACTAAAGTAATGTGCAATATATTGTATTGAGGTAAGGTTGACTAGCTTTCTGAGAAACAAAATCAAACGAAAGTCTACCAGTTTTTAACAAAAACGTGCAAGAATGTGCCCAAATTATGCTCTATGTTTCTATCGCGCACAGTATCTTATAGTAGTAGCCTATGGCCTAAAGCACTCTTTGAAGTTTTGCTCGTTAAATAAGGTATGGTTGCCGTAAGAAGCCTGTGCTACTCAGTAAGGTGCAAG
This sequence comes from Oncorhynchus gorbuscha, assembly GCF_021184085.1. NCBI lineage: Eukaryota > Metazoa > Chordata > Actinopteri > Salmoniformes > Salmonidae > Oncorhynchus > Oncorhynchus gorbuscha. The sequence continues at coordinate 40,492,625 of NC_060190.1, read as the reverse complement.
CAAGCCAGAAAGGAAGAAAACAATATTGCTCTGTGAGGATGATACAACAAGCAATTGTCATCCATCTCCTTCTTTCAACCCCATTCCATTTCGAGTTTCTTAATAAGACGGGGGCCAGCGCTGTGCGCCGAGTGAGGGGGGCGTTAACTGGCGCTGCGGGCGCCAGCATGCACGCCTCTGCTTTATTAGCAGGGAGAAACTGACACCCTCGGATGCTGAGTCTAATGAGAGATGCCTTCACACAACCGCTCGCCGTATTTCATTTTCATATGTCCTACGGAAGTCGCTCGATACTTCTCCCTCCTCGATCCTCAACTTAACTAAGCCAGCTCTATGCCTCTCCAACCGTCTCCACCTCTGTGTGTTTGGCCTCTCTCGTTCTCCCGCTTCAGATGGGCCCCAGCTGTAATTAACTGTTATGTGCGATTGATTGTGGACAGCTTAACATTGACCAGCTTCATTATGGAGTCCCTTCAGTGGGATTCCTGGCCTGCCAATACTCTGCAGTTTTTTCAGCCAACCGGTCAATAGTTAACGTATTAAAAGCTTTATTTGTACTTTGTTCACCCCCTACTACCTTTGGCCATTGCTCCGTGGGCGTGCTCTTTGAATCCTCCTCCCCCACCATCCACCTCCCTAGTGCTTGGTGATGCTGGTCTATAAGCAGAGGCCTATTCATCCAGAGGGTAGAATATTTTGGGCATATTAAATAACTTCTATATATACAAAAGAATGTGGACACCCCTTCAAATGAGTGGATTTGGCTATTTCAGCCACACCCGTTGCTGACAGGTGTATAAAGTCGAGCACACAGCCATACAATCTCCTTAGCCAAACATTGGCAGTAGTATGGCCTTACTAAAAGAGCTCAGTGACTTTCAACGTGGCTCCGTCATAGGATACCACCTTTCCAACAAGTCAGTTTGTTAAATTTCTGTCCTACTAGTGCTGCCCCGGTCAACTGTAAGTGCTGTTATTGTGAAGTGAAAACGTCTAGGAGCAACAGCGGCTCAGCTGCAAAGTGGTAGTCCACACAAGCTCACAGAACGGGACAGCAAAGTGCTGAAGTGTGTAAAAATCGTCTGTCTTCGGTTGCAACACTCACTGCCAGGTTCTTAACTGCCTATGGAAGCAACGTCAGCACAAGAACTGTTCATCAGGAGCTTCATGAAATGGGTTTCCATGGCCGAGCAGCACAAAATGATATTGTAGACGATTTTGTGCTTCCAACCTTGTGGCAACAGTTTGGGGAAGGCCCTTTCCTGGTTCAGCATGAGAATTCCCACGTGCACAAAGCGAGGTCCATACAGAAATGGTTTGTCGAGATTGCTGTGGAAGAACTTGACTGGCCTGCACAGAGCCCTGAACTCCATCGAACACCTTTGGGATGAATTGGAACGCCGACTGCGAGTCAGGCCTAATTGCCCAACATCAGTGCCCGACCTCACAAATGCTCCTGTGGCTGAATAGAAGCAAGTCCACGCAGTAATGTTCCAACATCTAGTGGAAAGCCTTTTCAGAAGAGTGGAGGCTGTTATAGTAGCAAAGGGGGGAGCAACTCCATATTAATGCCCATGATTCTGGAATGAGATGTCCACAGGTGTCCACAAACCTTTGATCATGTAGTGTATTTAGGACAATGACACAACACAACACTACACACTATCAAGCCAAAGGCTGAAATCACAACGTATAATACTGTGCTTCCATTTAGAACCATAGGAGGTAAGGCGCCAAAACACAATTTCTCTCTTACACACACACACACACACACACACACACACACACACACACACACACACACACACACACACACACACACACACACACACACACACACACACACACACACACACACACACACACACACACACACACACACACACACACACACACACACACACACACACACACACACACGCACACACGCACACACGCACACACGCACACACACAGGGTGTCTCTCTGATGAGATATAATTTTGTCATTTAGCACGCTGCGCTATAAGATGCATCTCCCCCGCCGATGCATCAGCGGCAGCACAAACTCTGTCCTTGTCTGGCATTTCCCTCAAGGCTACACTCACAGCAGAGGAGTCACACATAGAGGGATACCGAGGGGAGCATTGCTGCAACATTATAAATGGTTACAAACACACACTCTCTCTCTTTCTCAACCCCCCCCTCTCTCTCTCTCTCTCTCTCTTCAGGAAAATGTGTTTTCTATTTATCTCTCTTTCTCTCTCTCTCTAAGGATTTTTTTCTCTCTCTCTCTCTCTCTCTCTCTCTCTCTCTCTCTCTCTCTCTCTCTCTCTCTCTCTCTCTCTCTCTCTCTCTCTCTCTCTCTCTCTCTCTCTCTCTCTCTCTCTCTTATTTAACCCTTATTTTACCGCGTAAGCGAATACCCCTAATACAAGTATGCTTGTTGAAAGACAGGAAAAAAAATGCGTTTGCCACTTTCATGGTTGCCATTCATGGTGGCAACAACAACAACTTTTTTTATATGTTGTTTTTTGAAAATAGTCCCTCAAATTCTGCTAAACCATTGCCTACCAAAGAAGCATGACCCCTTAATGTTTGTACCCAGTGGCTTGCGGGGAGCAAAGCATTTCACTCACATGTTTGCCAGTTACCTTGGGAGCTCAAAATGTTCCTTGCGGAGGCTGATATCTCTCCCAATTTTCCCTTTCCTGTCTGTCTCATCCATTCTCTCCTTCTCCCTTGATATGCTCCCCTAGGTCGTTCTTTACTGTACTTTACTTAGATATCAAGTAACATTGGAATAACGTATATAATTGCACTGTAACAACCTCAAGTACATTTAGGGATGGGGACTTTTGGGGGGCATTTTAGGGAAAGCATATAATAATGGTAATGCTACCAAATAACTAACATGCCTAGCCTTCTCTCATATACAGTAGTTACCCAGAAACTTTAATGCCACTGTAATGTATAGTTTAGGCCATACTATTGCATTCTCTCTCACACTTAACCCCTCTATACAGCTACTGTATAGGTCTAATAGCCTGCACTGTCAGCACTAGCCCAGGATGAATTGAAAGCCCACAACTGTACCTATACTGGCACCCTGGAAAGAGCACTGGCAACACTTAAATAGTAAGCAGTATTTAATGCTTTCATGTTTTTGGTGTGCATCCCAAATGGCACCCTACTCCCTATGTACTTTTTACCAGAGTACTATGAGCAATAGGGTGCCAGAGCCCTATGTAGGGAATAGGGTGCCATTTGGGATGCACACATTTTCTCCTGGGTGCGTTGGCCCAGGCCAGCTCATTATTGGGCAAGAAAACAAAGGATACAGACACACACATTCACCGGATCTCATGAAGAGATATTACTGCTCTGCTATAGTCTCTAATTCCACGTTTTAATAAAACAATATCACACTACTGTCGCTTTTCCTCTCATAATGATTTAAGGCTCCGGTTTCCACAGGTTCATTTACAAAAGTCTGCAGCGATAGAACATCTGATTAATCTGTGAATAAGATACAAGGATAGGGTTACTATTTAACCTTCATTGTTGAGAACAGAATTACAAATAACAACGTGAGTATTCATCTGTATGTATAATATATATGCCTGCTGTGTCGGGTATCTTCTATAGCTCTCTTGCTTCTAAGCGTTTGTTATTTCAAAGGAAAACACAACATTAATACGAAACACAAAGGAAAAGAGATCAAATAGATATACAGTATGTAACAACATGCCAGAGGGCAGGCGGGTGAGATGGTTAATGACTTCTCCGCGCTTGATCATGATTAAAAGAAAACAACTAATGTTCCCCGTATCAAATGAACCACCAAGCAGCAGGACAACATTAGTCGAGATAGATTTGACAGTCAGATAAAGGGGAGAGTTTAATTGGGAAACTCTTTTGTCACGTGCTGCTATGAGACACAAGGTATGAGGGAACCAATGTGTCTTTAGGCCAATAAGTGAGTGGGCTGTGCCTTATAGAGGTAAAAAAAAAAAAATGCAACTAGGAACCATTTTGAAAAGATTTAGGATGACTGTGAAGTTGTTGTAGTCACTACGAGAATAGCGACTAAAGTAAAGTCATGTAAGAGTCCGTGGTTAATTCAAATCCAGGTTAAACTATTCATTTAATACATCTAGCTAAATGTTGCATGCTATAAAACGCTAATCTCACATGCACACAATGCTTACTATGGTTGTAAAGGTGAATATCTGGACATGGAGTCACTTATTCCTTCGAGTTGAATTAAAGTACCTTATGCAACTAAGAGGAATTTGAGATGCTGGAAGAAAAATGTACCTCTTTAGGTCTTATGTCTAAAACTGTGAGTAATTGATATACACTTGATAGGCTGGGAAAAGTGGTTATATAACTCACATACAGTGATATAAGTCACATTTTCTGAGCTTCCGGGATCTGGGTATGAATTTCAATATTCATGAGCAAACTGTTCAGAACACTGCAGGAGTGACTTTGGGAGGAAGGCTGTCAAAACTCTATCATGTCAAGATGAAATAGAGGAAAGATATCTATTCAATTGACATTTCATTAATGAATCATTTCTCCATGCATAAATATTAATAGATACAATTAATTAGTTAAGTCATTGATGTGGACCAAAATCAACGAGGTAGTTCAACTTTTCAGCTCTGTGCACATTCTGATTATAATCGAATGGTACTTCCTACTAATTAATTTAAACATGTAAACATGTTCATATGGCTAGAGTCTCATTATCTGCAGACCTGCACCATTTCAAACAGTTTCCCATGCACCTTCTTTCCTCCTCCTGGAATTTTTAGGGGATTAAATCATTATTTTAGTTCAGCATCAATACTTTCCTTGGGTAAGAAACAAATGATACTAAGGCACCCAACTTGTTCTCTCACTGTGAGAATGATCAAGTTCCACTTAATAGTTCTTTTGCTTGACATTGTTTGCCTAAGTCGTTTTCATTTTGCATAGATGAGCATGACCCATGCCACATTAGTTGTTCCCCACAAATAACCCCCTAGAGTCGATGTCCTTTATGTTAACGGTTACTCCGTTAAAATCTCTCGAAAAGTCAACACGGAATTGACTAAATGACGCCAATAGCGTTGGACATCCGGCGCCGACAGAGCTGGCCGTCTCGCTTCGCGTTCCTAGGAAACTACGCAGTATTTCTTCCTTTCATGTATTACTTCGTACATTGCTCCGCCCACAACCGTAAGGCTCTCCAGAGGGTAGTGAGGTCTGCGCAACGCATCACCGGGGGGGGCAAACTACCTGCCCACCTGATGACACCTACACCACCTGATGTCACAGGAAGGACAAAAAGATCATCAAGGACAACAGCCACCCGAGCCACTGCCTGTTCACCCCGCTATCATCCAGAAGGCGAGGTCAGCACAGGTTCAACAAAGCTGGGACCGAGAGACTGAAAAACAGCTTCTATCTCAAGGCCATCAGACTGTTAAACAGCCATCACTAACATTGAGTGGCTGCTGCCAACATACTGACTCATCTCTAGCCACTTTAATAATTAAACATGGGATGTAATTTATGTTTCACTAGCCACTTTAAACAATGCCACTTTATATAATGTTTACATACCCTACATTACTCAACTCAAATGTATATACTGTACTCTATACCATCTACTGCATCTTGTCTATGCCGTTTGGCCATTGCTCATCCATATATTTTCATCCTTATTCATTCCTTTACACTTGTGTGTATAATGTAGTTGTTGTGAAATTGTTTGATTCCTTGTTAGATATTACTGCACGGTCGGAACTAGAAGCACAAGCATTTCGCTACACTCGCATTAAACATCTGCAAACCATGTGTATGTGACAAATAACATTTGATTTGATTTGATTTGCCATGTTCAATGGCAGATTACAAAATCTGCCTTATTTGTGGGACTAAACCCGTATCATTCTAGATCCATGTTTTGTGATGGACATCATCCTGGTAGAGAACACAAAGATCCTCGGCTGTTTCCACCTGCCCATTCATCATTTCTTTTGCACACGGTGGGTCGACCATTTTACTAATGATGCCAATTAATTGAAAACATTAGCACATTTCAAAGATTAACATTCCCTGCGCTTCACTGGGAGCAGGGAGGAAGGATAGGAGAGCGGGCAGGAAGGATAGGAGAGGGGGGAGGAAGGTCTGTGGCCTAAGAAATGCATGGATATCAAAGCCCAAACAACAGGCTAATTGACACCCAGTTTGCCTCGCTCTAATTAACAGGGGAAACAGGTTAAAGACGAGAGGGAACAGGAGTTATGGATACCACAATCAAAGTGCCCTGTATTCCAGGGAAGATAATAAATGTAGTAGTCCATTGAATGAAATGATGTGCGCACAACTTGTAACTTGTAACACTGGCACTACTAGGGTTGCTGTCCGATTGCTAAGCAATGCTTAATAAGCGTGTCTATATCTTGAAAAGGTGTTATGATGCCAGGGCTCACTGAACAATAATGAAACAAGATCATTTCTGCTGATCACATCTGCCATTCACGTTCTGCGTACTGGTACTAAACACAGCTGGTGACAGCTCGGTCTGACAAACTACTATGGGTTGATTAAATCTATTTTTATATTTGTAATCTATTTAGTTATAGAAACATGATACCATCAATGCAAGCTGTAAAATAACTCCCAACTTTACTTAGAATGTAGCAAACTTAGCAAAGTAGCTAGCTAGCTAGCTAGCTAGCTACAACAAGTGGACCTGTTGCAAGCTAGCAGGAGCATATACAGTAGCTGTATCATTAGCATGTCATTCCGGGACAGGGAGCTTTAGCTATCACTATTCATCAACATGACTCTATTAGCTTTAATTCCATTCCATTTATACAGACAAATAAGAAATGTACATTATCCCTGTCAATAGGCCTAGTTGGAGTTAGCTACAGATTGTACACCAGATTATGTGATATAACCAAAGATTTTTGGTATCCATTACTGGACATTAAGAGTTCAGGCACAGATTATTCAACTAACCTGGTATTGGAGGCACACTCTTAATTCTGGAAAACAACTGGTTCCAGCAAAGATGTTGGGAAATTCTAGATGTGCGGCTGCTAAAATGGCGAGGAACCTTCTTGTGCGTTACACAACATGGGTTTAGACATGGGTCTTTCTGAGTTTTCTATACATTGATTGGCTACATTTTGATGCACCTAAGGGACCTGGGCAAACGAATGCTCCGAGAGAGAGGGGGGAATACTGAATGTCAGTTGATGTCAGTTCTACTGTCTCCATCAGTAGGCTTTTGGCATAGATGGTAAAGATCTTATTTCCGGACTGCAACATTGTAATATTCTGCCCCCCACGGCACTTAAATGGTAAGTTACACTATATATAGACACTTCAAATACTGCCCGAGACACCTTTGCTATTTGTCTGCATAATCAATCAATTGTGAAACACTAAAAGTGATGGTGTTCTTTGTTTGAATGCACATGCATGAAATGTACATTATAGAAAACATGTCTCAAACTCAGTCATCATAGTTAGTAGTAGAGTAATGGATTGGCAAGAATCTGTCACGGTCAACTTTTAGAAGGTTAGTAGGAAAATTGGGCTAATCATTTAAACCACCTATATAATCACACTCACTGAACACAAACACTCATTTCCCAGCTGCTTTTTATATAATCCTGCCGACTGTAAGATTTGCCATACCTTATATTCCAGTGCATCCAGCATTATGCATGTCCACCATGGTAATGGGCAGCTGTATTTATTTTTAAAAATTTAACTGCAGAGCACATTATATACATTTGCCCAGCTTTTTTGAGAAGAATGTATTGCAAGGTGTGCTATATGTGTAGGATATTCTATGTTTGCTAATATGCATATGCAGCTGTAGTTTTAAATCCTTCATTATAGCATACATGAAACATCTTTCCAGCTACATGATTTTATTTGGGTTTCTATGCAAAGTATATGATTCAATGTTTCCTTAAGCCTGCAGCTATCTACTTGAAATGAGACACAATAATTTCAATTTCTAAACATGATTCAAAAATGTAATTCACGGACAGAGAGATAGCTAATGAAACAGGCAAATTGACATTTATAGTTAACGTTAAATTGGCTAAATGGTAGTGCTAAGCGACATTTACAGTAGCTGGCTAGGCTTGTCAAACGTTATATTGGCTAAATGGTAGTGCTAAGTGACATTTACAGTAGCTGGCTAGGCTTGTCAAACGTTAAATTGGCTAAATGGTAGTGCTAAGTGACATTTACAGTAGCTGGCTAGGCTTGTCAAATGTTAAATTGGCTAAATGGTAGTGCTAAGTGACATTTACAGTAGCTGGCCAGACTTGTCAAATGTTAAATTGGCCAAATGGTAGTGCTACGTGACATTTACAGTAGCTGGCTAGGCTTGTCAAATGTTAAATTGTCTAAATGGTAGTGCTAATGACATTTACAGTAGCTGGCTAGGTTTGTCAAACGTTAAATTGGCCAAATGGTAGTGCTAATGACATTTACAGTAGCTGGCTAGGCTTGTCAAACGTTAAATTGGCCAAATGGTAGTGCCGAGCAATTAGTGCTTTTTGAGGTCAGTTCGGTTTCGGTTTGATTCTGAATGTTTTTTTTTTTTCACTTTCGATTATTATATATATATTTTTTTTACATGAAATGGATTATGAAATAATGACGTTACAATGATTTCATCGTATTTTAAAGGAAATTCCAAAGCCAAAAATAGTGAACATTCAATTGTCAATTTAAAAAAAATATTCCATTGTCTCTCCAGGTCCACACTGGGTAGATAGACATCAATAGAAAAATAGGAAATAATACAATATTTCAGTTGTGTATATTACTTCATTTTTATTGATGAAATTATTATTTTTCATTCCTTAAGGTAATCATCTCATCTCTGCTCAGGCAGTAGCAGTCAGCCAGCCAGGCCATCCAACATTATGTACTGTCTTTAGTAATCCTATTTAGCTAGCATTCTTAAGTGTGCTGCAGAGCTGTCTGACAAAATAATTTTACTAGTTCTTCAAAGTAGATAAGGTATACTTTCACAAACTGTCTCTGTCCCTCTCATTGTTGTGTTGTGTATGTTGCTCTCTCATGTGGTTTGTGTACTGTACATCCAACCTAACGTAGCAGGTGTGAAAGTATATTCGTCCAGAGATCTGTAAAATGTATAATAATATGAAATCTGTATAATAAGTTACGCATGTCTATGCCCTAATGATGGAAGTCGTTGTCCCAAAGGTTGGAAGGCAGGCGACAAGCTTAGGTCCAAAATAAGCCTATAGAAATGCATTGTGCTTATTTTGGACCGCCTCTTCCTCTCTGATCCATTTCTGAGAGTCATTGTGTGGTCATTGTAGTTCATTTCCATGTTTCTACTAAATGTTCAATGGAGTTACCTCTTCATACGATCAAGACAATTCGTATTGGATGCTGCATATTTCAAGTGTACTCAAAAACAGATATTTATCTTATTTTAGTCTTTGGGAGCTCATCACACACAGAGAGACAGCAGCTAAAGTTTGTTGTGAGGCTGTGTTTACATATTAGATAGAAGCAGGCCATTGGGGGCCTTCCTCACAAGGGGTATGTACAAGAGTTTAGCAGTTTGTCAAATTTGCCTGAACAGACAGTGTTGAAATAAAATGCTTGAACACATTTTTATAGTCATCCTTAGAAAGTTTTACTGTTAGATAAAAAAAGCAGTTCCTTCCTTGACGGGGATCGATCAACTTTTTCGGCTTCCGCTCACCACCTATTATGACTCGACGGTTTGGGTTTTACAGACGAAGTTGTGACAATTTTCTTGTCCGGATCCTGTCATTTTCAGAAAAACACTGTTCTCACAAGCCTCATGTTATGGAATAGGCGCAAGCTTTATATCGGCAGACAGAGGGCATTGAGCTGCTGCCACGGCACGAAACGATATATTTTACTGTTTGTTCTTCTGGAAATGCCGCAACAACAACTTGGCCAGTACACTTAATCAAAATAGTCCGAATTAAGATAACTCAAGAAATGTGTTATAAATGCTGAAGTTTTTGTCGAGGAGGTCTTAGTCACGGAATTTAACATCTAATTCAGTTGTTAAAGTAAAACATGTGCATGAAAAGTAGTTGTCTGTCGTTGAATGACAACAAACACTTAATTGAAGGATCCCTACTGTTGACCAATAACCGACGAAGGGGTGTAGACTTCAGCTACCAAACTTCGACAAGCCTCAAGAAAACATTGCGTGTGCTTGAACAGCCGAAAAACCCTCCATAACAGCAAAACTAACAAAAATGTCACAAATATCATCATAATATAACAGCAAGTTGTTTCGGCTGGGAAGCATACAGTGAGCTTTAGTTTCTAGCATAAACACACAGGGAGTTATTAAATACTCTAAATGTCAGGGGGGTTTAAAGAAATACTGTATAACCTTAAAACATAGTTAAAACTATACATGTGTTATCATGGATGGTCAGTCCTTGCATCCATAGGTCTGCTTGTGAATTTGAGAGTGGTCATGTTTCACCAGCCCCATCCATTTTGTACTTTTGCGAAAAATGAGCATGGAAAACCGTGTTCATGTTTCAATTAAGGATTATAGCTTTAAGAAAGTTTCCCAAAACGACAGAAACGTCACAAAATGTTGTCATAATAAATGCAAACTGATTCAACTGGGAATCATACAGTAAGCTTTAGTCTCTAGCCTAAACACATGGGTAGCTATTCAATATTGTAAATGACTTCACCGTGTGGCGCACAGGGCAAAACGCACACAAACAAAAGCACTGTATAGCCTCAAAACATGGCTAAAGCTATACATTTGATATCATCAGTCCTTGCATCCGTTGCTCTGTCTATGAATTTGAGCGTTTTTTAATTTCTCCGGACCCAATCACTTCGTTTTTGTCGAAAAAGGGACGGGGAGGACACTTTGTTTCAAGGATTCTAGTTGTAAGAAAATAGCCCAAAATGTGAGGACCATTTTGCTGGTGAAGATTGATACGCCTGTGTGGGTGTGAGTGTCTGTGTGTATTATGAATTGCAGACAGTTATTGACCTATGCTTCTCACCTGGCACCATTTAACATGCCTGGCGGATGAGTGGAGATGTGAGCGCTGCCTTCCAGGCCAGCCTCCCCATCAGCCAGGTGTCTATGGATGAGCGATGGGGGGTGAGCAGCCCCTGCCTGGCATCAGAGGAGGAGGAGTGGGAGTAAAGACACAACCCAATCTGTGATGTGGAGGTAGTACTAGGTACTATAGCATGTCATAATTATGTAAGTCCTCAAGAAATAGGGGAATTCACCTTAGCTTTTATAGTGCGGAGACGAAAGGATGATGGGATGCTTGGATTAGTGGGTAGATGGCTAGGTACCATAGCTAGTCAGATGGATAGATACTTTATATAAATGTAAGTGTAGCAGATCGGGATCCGTGAAACTCACTCCTTAGCCTGAAGTGTCTCCACTAGCTTTTCGGTGGCGAGACTGGGTAAGATGCTTCAGGAGGGCGGTCACGTGTGTTTGCGAGTCAGAGGTCCTGGGTTTGAGCCTTTGTATGAGCAGAATCAGGAGGAAGCGGTACTCGCTAAGCAAGCAGTGTGAGGTCCTGTACATATGTTACAGTTACATGGAATATACACTTTAAAATTTTAAAACGGGGTAAAATGCGAGAATATTAAAACATGAATGATGATAATCATAGTTGTTTACTAGTCCTCCTCTGTTTGACTAGTAGAACCAACCACTTGAGTTGACTGAGTCTGTCTAAAACCCTGGCTGGTTTTATTAGCCTTGATTCTACACTGCTTTGTCCATGGCTCTGTCCCAAATGGCACCCTATTCCCAACATAGTGCACTAATTAGCCCTATGGGCTAGGAATAGGGTGCCATTTTGGAAGCAGAGATGCTCATGTTGGGTTTCCATAGATGTCATTTACACCTTCCTTCCTCTGCGTATGGGCAGGGCTCCGGTAGTCATCCTGCCACTCGACACCAATGTAGCCAACTCCCCAGCTTCCCCGCAGAACAGGAACCAGAACCTAGGTGAGTTGGTGCTTTGGGGAAATGGAGGGGATACAACTCAGCAAGCCATCTAATTACGGCTTCACAGTATTCGTGTAATGTTTGCCCAGGCTCTGAGAAATCGTGGAAGAGGGGAAATTGCCCGAGCGTGGTTCCAGGCTTGTGCTGTGCTGCCCGCACGGGAGGGCAGTCTTCTACAGGAGATTCGGGAGAGAGAGGGAGGGAGCCTGACCGAAAGAAAGCTTGGAGGTGGGAAGCTCCTTGGGATTGGAACTGCACAGTGGGTGAAAAGGTGAAAAGCAGATCTGAAGTTAGGTTGAGTCTGGAGCGGCTTTCGCGGGAGGAGGTGCCAAGCAGAGGGAAGAGGGGCTGATCAGGGGTTGAGTCGTTTTGAACCCACATGGTAAGCCCTTCCCCTGAGGCCGGCTGGTGTTAGAGGGCTTGCTTTGGAATGGGTGACAGGGACAGCCCCCGGGCCATTTCATTACTGAAAGTGTCTGTCCAGAAGATGGGAAAAGGATTATCCCCCAAACAGGATTTATTGGAGAGGATAATTCATTGGCTGAACTCACAGTGGGGAGGTGCTGTATAGGTGGAGGTTACAATATCGCTTCATTCACAGCTCTCTCTCCCCTCCTACCTCATTCTCTAAGGGAAGTGTCCATGTGTCACCGTGTGTGTGCCTGTGTGTGTGTCTGTGTGAGAGAGACGGAGAGAGAGTGTGTGTGTATTTGTGGAGATGCTCTCAGTAAAAGTGTGAGTGTATGCGTTTTTCATGTGTGTGGCCACAGAATGTTTGTGAATATTTGTGTGTGAGTTATGGTTGTGTTTGAGTGTGTGTGTGCATGTCATTAAGCGTAGGTGATTGTGTGTACACATGTTATAGACCAAATTGAGTGTTTTTACAGGGCCAGTTATTTAACTGACTAGGAACAGGCACAGAGAAACTCTGAGTATCACTGTACTGTTATAGAGCCACCAGACACAACCACTTAGGAGACACAAGACACAGAGCTCACTGCGAGGAAACAGAGCTCACCTTTCAACATTCATAGACATTTTTTAATCATCACACACACTCTCGCACAGTTTTGAGAAAACAGCTGAGGAATGAAAAACGGAGAAAGAATTTCAATTGGGGCTCATTTTCTGTGTTTGGGCCTGGGGGCACTTGACAAAACAATGATGGAGACACGAAGGAACGCCAGGGAGATTTGCATTTAACAAACTGATGTCTTCTCGCCTGTCATGTAATATTAATGTATGGGGAAGATTGCTGGCGTTCTCACCCATTTTAATGCGGTAATAAGACAACTGGCTCCTTATAGAGAGGCAATTGCCTTTGCTATCGGAGGAGATGACAGTCCCACATTCTCTGGCTAGCACAAGGCACCACGTCTTCATAATCCTCCAATTTGCAGCAAAAGCCACTTCTCCTGTCCATGTCAGCGATAGCACACACTGTTGTCCACTCGCTATAACCATTTAGACAGACCGCCAAACCCCGGAATCCAAACCCCTTCTCCAATCACGTATTGTGCTTCAACAACCCAGACGATTCAGTCTTCTTCCCCCCGTCGACTGCAAAAATGAGTCTGAAATCTGCCTTTAAAAGGCTGTTGATTGGGGTGCCGGGGTCTGTAATTTGCAATTAACGAACGGGTCGGGAATTTGATTTGGGTCGAAGTCCTCATTTACATAGTGTGGGAAGAGAGATTCTGTGAGGGCTCTGTGGTGGCGGGCAGCGTCTCGGGTTTGATTTACCCATTTAAATCCTGGTGGGAGACGGAGCTGCCATGGACTGCTTCTCTCTCAGTATACTACTTCATCTCTCACACCACGCACTTACCTGTAATGAATGCAGAGCCCCAGATTTCTATTGCCTCGTCTCAATTGCTTGTTAATGGTGGGGTCATTAGGCCAGGGAAATGGCTAAGTCCACATCGAGTCTCTGGGGGTGGGTAGGGATGTTGGGCGGCACCGTCGGCAGTGACCAAATGTGATTTTTGCCTCTGCCTCTATTGGGTAAGCTCTGTGTAGAATGCTGGGAAATGTTTGACTGACATAATACTTTATAACCTGACATAAAACGTACATAACAACTACTGGAAGCATCTACCTATGAGGTGAAACTGCCTGGAAGAAGTAGTATATTGCTACAGTAGCTCAAACAGTTGCGTGAATTGACTCTATATATAACACTATTATGTCAGTTGTTATGACTGTAAGGTCAGGAAGTCTAATGATATGTTATGACCGTTTTCTTGAACTCCTAAGCAGACATAAATACACTGTGTACAAGACAATAGTTGTTTATCATTACAGCCATTAAAGAAATGTGTGGGAGCGTGTGCACACATAGAAGGTCCTGTGAAGAAATGGGCAGGCCTATGGAAATGAAATGCCCATCCAACTGATTCGTTCTGGTGCTAGGTCTGTAGAACACCAGCTCTTTCCATGACATAGACTGACCAGGTGAATCCAGGTGAAAGCTGTGATCCCTTATTGATGTCACCTGTTAAATCCATTAAATAAAGATTTTTAAGCTGTGAAATGTGCCATTCAGAGGGTGAATGGGTAATACAAAAGATTTACAGTTGAAGTCAGAACTTTACATACACTTAGGTCGGAGTCATTAAAACTAGTTTCCGGGTACGGTTCCCAGTCCAGAGCTTCCGGCGACAGTTCCCAGTCCAGAGCTTCCGGCCACGGTTCCTAGTCCCGAGCTTCCGGTGACGGTTCCTAGTCCAGAGCTTCCCGCGACAGTTCCCAGTCCAGAGCTTCCGGCGACATTTCACGGTTCCGGAACCTCCAACGACGGTCCACGGTCCAGAATCTCAATCGACGGTCCACGGTCCGGAACCTTCTGAGACGGTCCACGGTCCGGAACCTCTGAGATGGTCCACGGTCCGGAACCTCCTGAGACGGTCAACGGTCCGGAACCACCTGAGATGCTCACTAGCACATTAGAGTCTGCTGCCCGACTGTAAATATATAGACTTGAAATCACTGGTCATTAATAATGGAACACTAGTCACTTTAATAATGTTTACATATTTTGCATTACTCATCTCATATGTATTGTATCAAGCGGACAGGGAGAGGTGAGGGGAATGGTAATTGAGGAGAGAGATATTGCAGATTGCTGGCTCCACCCAAGCCTTATATGGACTTTCTGCCCCGACGAGGCAAGACTGGAAATCGTTAAGACAGGATTGCTTGGCTATAAAGTAGGAAGCAGCCTGCACAAAGGGGCAGAGGTATAGCGAACCAAGCAAGGTATGAGGAGGGCAATAGAGCCGTGAGGGCACACGTTGTGACCTGGACTGTTGGATTTACCCCCCTTGTGTCCCGGATTGGCTGAGGACCCGAGTGTGAGGATTACCCCTTGACTGTCATCCATATTCCATTCACCCAGCTCAGTGTGACATCGATAGGTTTAGGCAACTACATGATACTACCATCATGAAGATGCTACAACCTAGCCTACGAGGTTGCGAGAAATTAGAGTAATCAAGCAGCCACACATGAGCCACATGATCACTTTGTTCGTTGGATATATAATTCCTTCTCGCATCTATGCTCTCTCCTCTTCTCACCTTTTCCCTTCGCTTGTGGACTTCAGTGCACAAAACAACAGTTTCCTGTGGCCAGATGGAAAAACTTTTCCAAGCCAAGCTTTCATAGCATAACAGCTAACTGCTACACACAGCCTAGATAATTTTCACCATATTAAGGTCATAGTCAACACAGCTACATTAGTAGCACTAATGCGTTCGTAAACCAGCTTCAATCTAATTATTATATATATTCAAGCAGTATAGCAAGCAGTTAAGCAGTTACACCGGCGGACCCCAGTGGCAAGAAATGAATAAAACCAAAAGCTTACCTTGACTTGGAAGAGCCCCAGTGTTGGATAGCCATAGCCAGTTAGCTAACTATTGTCTTTCTCTCTTTTTTTAGTTCACTACTCACCACATGCTATGCATTGCAGTGCTAGCTAGCTGTAACTTATGCTTTCAGTACTAGATTCATTCTCTGATCCTTTGATTGGGTGGACAACATGTCAGTTCATGATGCAAGAGCTCTGATAGGTTGGAGGATGTCCTCCGGAATTGTCGTAATTACTGTGTACGTCTATGGAAGGGGTGAGAACCATGAGCCTACTAGTTTTTTATTGAAGTCAATGTACCCCGAGGAGGACAGAAGTTAGCTGTCCTCTGGTACACCATGGTGCTACCCTACAGAGTGCTGCTGAGGCCACTGTAGACTTTCATTGCAAAACAGTGTGTTTTAATCAATTCTTTGTTGACTTGAATATATATAATATAGTTTTATCTGAAAATGATAACTTTTTTAATGTTTCACTTTATTTATTTTTCTGAAATTCACTGAGGCAGATGGTCCACCCCTTCCTTCTCTGAGGAGCCTCCAACGGGTGCAACTCAATATTATGAAGGTGTTACTAATGTTTCTACACTCAGTGTAGACTCCAGAGATACTTACTTGACTACCACTTATCATTGACCACTACACCCTACTAAACTCCTCTCATGCGCGTAAGCAGGCTGTCAAGAGAGAGGTAATTATCTCTTGCGACGGTGTCATCAAGACATTATGTCAGGATACTTCAAATAAAGCGGAGCCTTGTGGAGAGATGCTCCAACAAATGGGCATTTTTGTTCAAATACCCTGGGAATTTATAGCTAGAGTAAGTTCCTCACAGTAGGGGGCAAGATGGCTCCTGCTCCGGGCAGTCGCAGGCTTTCATGCTGTTGACACTACTTAGCATGCTGAATTTAGCTCCCAGTGTTATAAAATATCCTTTTTTTAAGATTCCCTGTTTGGATTATGCACAAATTCATCTTATCATTGTGGAATAAAAAGTCATTATATAAAACAGTTATGGCTTTCAACGTATTATAGCTAGTATTATCTTGACCTTCCAGAGTAGTTTAGAGTAATGTCACCTAGGTTTGATAAAGGTCCTTTATATTCCTGTGTTTGTCTCAGATGTAGGTCTAAACTCAAAGTACAACGTCCTTGTTTTTCAATCTGAGTATTGCCTTGCCTGGTTCCCTTTGTTTTGTTAAGGCCTGCAATTTCTCCATGATATGACACTCTTATCCGGGGTGACATACAGGAGAAATTGGGGTTAAGTGCCTTACTCAAGGCACATCCACATATTTCTCACCTAGCTGGCTCTGGGATTTGAACCAGCAACCTTTTGGCTACTGGCTCAACGCTCTGAACCTCTAGGCTACCTGCCACCCTATTTGAGCCGGAGTATGCTGCCCAAGGCTAGCTCTATTTATCTTCATTGTATTTAAACCAGAGTTTGCCATCCCAGGCTAGCTCCATTTTATAGGGCTGGTGGCCTGTGTACCTGTCGTGTGTTTAGGCCTTATAACTTGGGCCTTACGGTCCCAGGGTGGCCCCTTGTTTGTTTAGGGCCCCTGCTTGGACACAGAGATGCAGATGATGCAGAGAGCAGCCCTGTAGTGCCTTTCGACACGCTCTCTCAGAGTGCAGGGTCATGTTCTCTCGCCGAGTACAAGACAGGAAATCAATTTAATTACCTGTGAAGCAGAAGACGGAGCGTGGGGGCCTGACAAGGAAGGACTGTGTTCCCGGAGCACTCTGCCAACGAGAGAGGAAGGAGGGAAAGATGTGGAGAGAGAGAGAGAGAGAGAGAGATGGGGAGAGTTACCTCTACAGCCCCCACTGCCTCCCTCCATCTTGCTAGCCTCGCCTGTCCTCCCTCTCTCTTTCTTGCTAGCCTCGCCTGTCCTCCCTCTCGCACTATCCTCTGTCCTTGTCTCACGATCATACAAACATCGTTTGTCCTTCATTTTGTCCTCTCTTTCTCTCTTACACCCTTTCTCCACTCCCCCCCTCTGTCATTTGTGGTCTCTCTCTTGTCAACCAGTGTTCTCTCTCCTTTTTACCTTCACTTGCCCATCACATTTTTATGTCTATTCTTATTGTCCTCTCAATAGTTGCCTCCGTCTTTCTCCACCAGACCTCATCCTTGTCTCCTTGTGGTTTATCTATTTCCATCCTCCTAACAGTCTCTTTTAATAGCCTCTGGAGTAGGTGACTAAACTCAACACGATTTACGATGACGATGAGTGGCAACTAGTGTTGGCGAATTGGATCTCCGACATCACATAAAATGTAGATTTATAAAAAAAAAACAATGGATTTCAGCACCCAACGAATAACATGCAGGATGTCCTGTGTATTTCAGGACAGGCTTTAGGTTTCAGCGATCAGTGCACCCATCTATGGAGATACCACCATGTGACACAGCAGAATGTTAGCTTTAACAACCTCCAAAACAACACCCACTTCCATTTGACCTGCTTTCTCCATAGCAACCTAATCCACAGCTAGCTGTGTGATCTCTGTTTTCACAACAAACTGACCATGCACAGTGCATTCAGACCCCTTGACTTTTTCGCTGTTTGTTACGTTACAGCATTATTCTAAAATGGATTATATTGTCCCCCTCATCAGTCTACACACAATAGTACATAATGACAAACCAAAAACTAGTTTTTAGACATTTTCTATTATTATTATTCAGCCAAATTTATTTTAAAAACCAACAACTGAAATATTACATTCAGACCCTTTACTCAGTACTTCGTTGATGCGCCTTTGGCAGCGATTACAGCCTTGACACATCTTGGGTATGACTGTACAAGCTTGGCACACCTGCATTTGGGGAGTTTCTCCCATTCTTCTCTGCGGATCCTCTCAAGCTCTGTCAGGTTGGAGGGGGAGATTTGCTGCACAGCTATTTTATGGTCTCTCCAGAGATGTTCAATCAGGTTGAAGTCTGGGCTCTGGCTGGGCCACTCAAGGACATTCAAAAAATTATACCGAAGTCACTCCTGCATTGTCTTGGCTGTGTGCTTATGGTTGATGTACAGTTGGAAGGTGAACCTTCACCCCAGTCTGAGGTCCTGAGCACTCTGGAGCAGGTTTATCAAGAATCTCTCTGTACTTTGCTCTGTTCACCTTTGCCTTGATCCTGACTAGTCTCCCAGTCGCTGTCGCTGAAAAACATCCATGCTGCCACCACCATGCTTCACCGTAGGATGGTGCCAGGTTTCCTCCAGACGTGACGCTTGGCATTCAGGCCAAAGAGAAACCCATCTTGGTTTCATCAGACCAGAGAATCTTATTTCTCATGGTCTGAGAGTCTTTAGGTGCGTTTGGCAAACTCCAAGCAGGCTGTCATGCGCCTTTTACTGAGGAGTGACTTCCGTCTGGCCACTCTACCATAAAGGCCTGATTGGTGGAGTGTTGCAGAGATGGTTGTCCTTCTGGAAGTTTCTCCCATCTCCACAGAGGAACTATAGAGCTCTGTTACAGTGACCATTGGCGTCTTGGTCATCTCCTTGACCAAGGCCCTTCTCCCCTGATTGCTCTGTTTGGTTGGGCGGCCAGCTCTAAGAAGTGTCTGGGTTGTTCCAAACTTCTTCCATTTAAGAATGATGGAGGCCACTGTGTTCTTGGGGACCTTCAATGCTTCATAAATTATTTGGTACCCTTCCCCAGATCTGTGCCTCGACACAATCCCGTCTCGGAGCCCTACGGGCAAAATCCTTTCCCGGAGCTCTTCATTCTACGTCATGGCTTGGTTTCTGCCCTGACATGTACTGTCAACTGTGGAACCTTTATATAGACAGGTGTGTGCCTTTCCAAATCATGTCCAATCAATGGAAACAGGATGCACCTGAGCTCAATTTCAAATCTCATAGCAAAGTGTCTAAATATTTATGTAAATAAGGTATTTCTGTCTTTTATTTGGAAAAAAATGGCACATTTCTAAAAACCCATTTTCTCTTTGTCATTATGGGGTGTTGTGTGTAGATTGACGATTAAAAAAAAAGGAGAATAAGGCTGCAATGTAATAAAATGTGGAAAAAGTAAAGGGGTCTGAATACTTTCCTTCATCATCTGCATGCAATTTAAGAATGTGGTAGCCCGCTAAGCTAAGGCTTTGGTGTTACCTCAGGGAGCTAACGCAACCCTTCAGGTCTCAGGCAAGGTTACTCAGTGTGCAGAGCTACTTCTGCAAACTACCTCTGCATAAAGTGAATTCTGTCAGCGTGTTGACATTTAGCCACGCCACTGGGCTGAATGTGCACGGCTGCTGTACATGCATGGAAATATGTTGAGTTCACCTTAGAGGTTCCAATCACCACAGAAACCTCTCCCCTCTCCACCTTGGTACATTTGGTCGCACTCTCCTGTAAAAAAGGTTTTAATGTCTTCATCTTGCAATGGTGTGATTCTCCTGGTAATTTGAGGAGAATTGCAACAGCAGGCTTTTCCAGACCGAGGCACAGAACTGTCACGTTTCAGAAAGATTTGGCCCTGCGCCCAGCTCCTGGAAATTTCACCATTTCGCCCTCCTGGCTAAAAGTCCCAGTATCTGCAGTCTTCTGTCGTCTCTGCGAATGGAGGAAGCGACGTCTGCTTCATCTCCAGGATTTTGACATCGTAAATTTGGAAATGAATATTTCACGTTTCCCCAATTCAAGTAAAGAGGGAGAGGTGAGAGAGAAAAAAAACTTCTGGCATCAGATTCAAGAGCCACATGATAAATCCATAAACAGATGCTGGATTTCATGTGCAAAGCAAATGACTGCAAGCCCCTGCAAGGCATCTTCAGTTGCGAAGAATCTTGGCTGATTAGACAGAGCAGGTTTTGATAAGGATGAGTGCACCCCATGAAGGGAGGGATACACTCGGAAGCACTTTACTTTTCTCCAGTCGCACATATTTATGGGTGAAGAAGTAAGTTTACTCAGTAGCCAGATGGGGGAAATAAGTGGAATTTGATCCCCTTAGTGTGCCATTAATGTATTTCAAACTCACAGAGCTAAACTAATTTGCTTACAGTTTTGCCTACTTTTATTTACTTAATACACATTTATAAATTGTATTAGCTCTCACGACACCCAGAGCAGAAGCTTGTTGCCATAAGCTCCAGGCTTCCTGTCTTTCCTTACAAGAGTCTCCTTTCACAACAATCACAGTTGATTTATTGCACGCTGTTGAATAAAATGGCTGATAGTTGATCATTGAGCTGTGTGTGTTCGTGTTCATGTGTTCATGTTCACATTCTTCAGTGTAGCTTTATAGGCTGAATATGGTACCACATGCTCCGGCTACGCACTGATCCCAACACCGACAGACAGACCGCAGACAGAAAGCTTCCACAAGTCATAAATATTCGATGAGATTTTGTTTGTTTATTTAAGATCGCAGACTTTGAAAAGTGGACAGGTAAGAATGGTTCTTGCTCCAGAGACAGCCAGTTCTGAGCACTGAGCGAGTGAACAGAATAAATCAAGAGGTGATCTTGCATTCCTGGGGGCTGTTGTGCCTGGGCCGAGGCCGGGGCTGTGTAAATGATTGGGAATGCAGAACGTGAACAGAGTGGCACCAGGGCCAAAGTGCATTCAGCTCTGGTGTGGACCCTGTGCTTTGAGGTCTCGCACGAACGAAGTACGCCACCCTACCTCCCCGCTCCCAGGGCGGGTCAGCCAGCTAACGATCTGCCCGACTAGGCGTCCCAGGAGAGGGGGTTCAACCACGGTTCAGGCCCTTACTCAAAGACAGAGAGAGAGGGGTGGAGCGAGAGAGTGAGAGTGGGAAAGAGAGAGAGAAATGGATAAAGGGATCTAATTCTCACCACAGATCACCCACTCCAGCCTGCATTGTTTTGGCCTATTTGGTTGACGTGACGAGTTGCAACACAAGTTTGCCAAAATCTAGGAAACATTGCAATAACCTTTAAAGTTAACTTATTTGTCTGTTGTGTCACTCAAATCCTATATTCATAACTATCACAAAAATAGACTATATTAATTATGAATAACTTGACCATGTTACTATGCTTTAATGTTGGCAACATGGTCCAGAAAATGATTTGCTCACTTTTTCCCATGTCATGAATGTAATGCATTTATCACCATGCCTCGGACGTTTACAACATACGATAAATATGTCAAAACGGGGTTCATGCATATTTAGTAAAACATTGTTCATTTCAATATTTATTTATTTACCCATTCAGCTATGACTTATCTACTTATTTGCGGAATATGTAGGGAACAAATTATTTTTCAGTGGCCTGGCAATATAATTGGTTACACATGTATTATTAACAGGATGTAATAAAACATTTCTTTGGCGCAAAACTTTGACCAGTGGTTTGCAGCTGTCAAATTTCCTTTCTTCCGAATTCTGTAGACAAATTGAGGCATTTTTCAGAAACCATAAAACAGTCTCAATGGAATGACTGGAATTACAAATGTTAGCCTATAATCTCATATTTCTAGCCCTTAATTGCATATATAAGTATTAGTCTTGAACGACAAGAGATGCAGAAAGTCAACATCTGTAAAAATAAAAAAATAAAAAATATATATATATTTTTGAGACACATTTAGTGGGCTAAGTCATTACAGTAAACTATTTCAGCAAAGCCTGATCACTTTAGGAACCCTTGCTGTGGGGAAATGTCAAATAACAAGTGCTCTCCCCCAAGCCGATTATGGTCTGCTCTATAAATCACCAAACGGGAGGCGAGAGATAGCGAGGGAAGTGTTTGCGGGAGATTTTGAGTGGGAGCATTGGAGCGTGAACCTGGGCCGGGCGGTGAGGAGTCATGACACCCCTGTCCCTGGACACCTGTGTGGGGGATTAATGGGCGGGCAGGTGGTGGGTCGCCAGTGGCAGGAGAAGAGACTGCCACCTCCAGCTGGCACCTCAGGCGCAGCAGAGGTGCATGGGCAGGGGATGAGGTTAAGAGGAGGGACTTAGTGTGGCAAGTGTGTGTATGTGGGGTGGGGGGTTGCAAGTCAGAGTGTGTGTGCGTGTGCGTGTGCGTGTGTGTGTGTGTGTGTGTGTGTGTGTGTGTGTGTGTGTGTGTGTGTGTGTGTGTGTGTGTGTGTGTGTGTGTGTGTGTGTGTGTGTGTGTGTGTGTGTGTGTGTGTGTGTGTGTGTGTGTGTGTGCGCGTGTTTATACCTTTGACCCTTAACCTTCACTTGCTCACTTGAGGAATGAAGAAGTTTGCGTCAGATATATAGCAAATCAAATTTTATTGGTCACATACACGTTTAGCAGATGTTATTGCGAGTGTAGCGAAATGCTTGTGCTTCTAGTTCCGACAGTGCAGATATATATATATAAGTAATATCTAACAATTTCACAACATATACCCAACATACACAAATCTAAGTAAAGGAATGGAATTAAGAATATGGACGAGCAATGTCAGAGCAGCGTAGACTGAGATACAGTAGAATAGTATAGAATACACTATATACATATGAGATGAGTAAGGCAAGATATATAAACATAATTAATGTGACATTATTAAAACGACTAGTGTGCCACTTATTAAAGTGGCCAATGATTTCAAGTCTGTGTATATCGTCAGCAGCCTCTCTGTGCTAGTGGTGTCTATTTAAAAGTCTGATGGAGAGATTGAAGCTGTTTTTCAGTCTCTCGGTCCCCACTTTGATGCACCTGTACTGACCTTGCCTTCTGGATGGTAGCAGGGTGAACAGGCAGTGGCTCTGGTGGTTGTTGTCCTTGATGATCTTTTTGGCCTTCCTGTGACATCGAGTGCTGTAGGTGTCCTGAGGGCAGGTCATTTGCCCCCGGTGATGCATTGTGCAGACCTCACTACCCTCTGGAGATCCTTACGGGTTATGGGTGGAGCAGTTGCCGTACCAGGCGGTGGTACAGACCAACAGGATGCTCTCAGTTGTGCATCTGTAAAGGTTTGTGAGGGTTTTAGGTGACAAGCCAAATTTCTTCAGCCTCTTCACCACACTGTCTGTGTTGGTGGATCATTTCAGTTTGTCAGTGATGTGTACGCCGATGTACTTAAAACTTTCCACCTATTTCGCTGCTGTCCTGTCGATATGGATAGGGGGGTGTTCCCTCTGCTGTTTCCTGAAGTCCACAATCATCCTCTTTGTTTTGTTGATGTTGATTGAGGTTATTTCGCTGGAAACACACTCCCAGAGTGTATATACTGTATTTGTCCATTGTAGGAGTGCTCAGCAAGTTACGTTTTGGACCTGAATGCCAAAACTTTGAAAAGGTGCTCATTTTTCATACCCCATCATACCATGAGACATCCATGTCGTCATTACTGGAGAAATATAAAAGGTTGAGATTAATATCATTTAAAAGCTTACAAACAGGGTTGTCAAACTAATTTACAATTTCTGGATTTTTAAAATATATATATATATATATATATATATATATATCATTTTTAATTCTGTACTTTTTAAATATTTAACGTCAATTGTGGTCCTTCTGTAGCTCAGTTGGTAGAGCATGGCGCTTGTAACGCAAGGGTAGTGGGTTCGATCCCCGGGGCCACCCATACGTAGAATGTATGCACACATGACTGTAAGTCGCTTTGGATAAAAGCGTCTGCTAAATGGCATATATTATTATTATAATTAAATATAGAACCTGTAAACTTGGGTTTGTTTCATATTTGTGTATGTTGTAGTATACACCCTATTTTACATAATCTAAGGTTGTTGTGTTGTGCCCGCCATTGATTGAGACACATGTTCTTGAGTACAGGATGGGTGTCATGTTTTGGATGACAACTGTAATAAAATATAAATAAAATTGAAATGTTTATTTTGGTACAACAAAGATGGTTAGAGGTGCACACATCAGAGAATGTTGACCTGAATGGAAGTATCTATTTTAAATTATACTGTCATTCCTCCATAGGAAACCTATTGTTAACATAGAAGTGTAGATAATAATTTAGACATTACCATTTAAATTGACATTTGACGGTGGATGGACTGGCGGACAACTTTGTAGTGGTAATCAGAAGTATAAATGTAAATTCAATTTACATTTCAATGGTGTACCAGCTAAATTGCAGTGGTCTGGTGGGATAGGTCCATTCTATGAATTCTATTTACATGATTGAAATGACACCAACACTGTTTTCAAGAGCATGTTGAGTCTCAACCGATGGCGGGCGCAACCCAACTCAGCTTATGTGAAATAGGTTACAATATATGCAAATATGAGGAGAAAAAATTGCAGATTTACTTGTTTTTAGATAATTGAAGTTACAGGTTTAACATTTTTTATTAAGAAATGCTGAACAAATAATAAAACAGTTTGTAAGCTTTTAAATGACATTCAACTCAACCGTTTATCGGTGATGAAGACATGGATGTGTCATGGTATGGTGAGGTGTGCAATATAGGTCAACTTTGAGCACCTTTATCTCCTGAATGTTTTCAGTAGACAAAAATCACTTTCTGACCACTTCTTCCATGGGCAAATGCATGGAAAGTTTTGTTTAAATCAAAAGGAATGCTGTAAAAACGAGATTGAATTCAAATGGATTTACACATATACTGTAGGTCCACTATGACTGAAAGAGCACCATGGAACCAAGTCTAAATTAATATTATTCCAAGTGTAATCCTGAATTTATAAACTGTCGCTGCACTAGTTAATTTGTAACAGTCCGTGGCATTAAACACTCTAAATAGTCATTTAAAGGGGAGGTATCGATGATTTCATTCTGAGAGCAACTCTTGGCACACGTTAGCCCGACTACTCAGCACGGATTTCCCAACCATTATAATAAGGTTGCAGCCCAAATGACACCCTATATAGTGCGCTATGTAGGGAATAGACTGCCATTTTAGATGGATCCAATCATTTGTATTACTCCTCCATTCATTTCAACTGTAGTTCTCAGCAGATCGTGTCCTAACTGTTCCCCTACATGAGTTATATGGCAAAGATGGCTGTTGCTATTTCACAGTATATAACTGTAATATGCCACTTTTAAAAGCTATTGTTTCTTGATAACACTGCCTGTTTCATTAGGACCGCAGGAAAAGTACAGTGATGCTGTAACTGAGCATCTGCTAAATGACTAAAAATGTAAATATTGAGGCTCGATAGGGTGTGGAGACTTGACTGTGTTCCCAATCCCATGTTGCCATTCACAGCAGACCACGTCCCAACCCCTGTAATGAACACGATGGGAGACAGAGAGCTGGTTTCAAGCGCAGGGCGTAGCTGGTGTTTATTTGTAAAGAACCACAGGAGGAGGCAGGTAGCTGGGTCCAGGGGCCGGCAGAAGGTCATACACAGGGGGTCCAAAAATCCAATGGCACAGGCAGGAAAAAGGCTAGTAACGTTGTCTGGGAGATCAGGCAATTGGTTGATAACAGGAAATCCGAAAGGAGGATTAAATTACATGAAAGTCAGAGCTCCGCATAGAAGTGTGTCACGAAACAAACGATACCTCACAATGATGGGGTGCAAGGAATTGAACTAAACAGTGTGTGATAATGGCATACAAGTTATCATAATTCAGGTGATTGGGATCTGGAGAGTGAGCTGCATTCAGGGGATCTATGTGTTTGTGAGTGTGAGCTGGAAAGTGTACGTTACACCCCCCACTCCACTATCACCCCCAAAACCTGAGTTTTCAGTTCAGAACTTGCTAGGGTTAATATTTTGGACTGTGTGCACTTTCGGTAATCGCCTGAGGAGATACGGGTCACCTGCACAAAGGTTGTTTCAAGTTTCAAGTTCGATTAGTCGTATGTACGGGATACGTATGGCATACATCGTCCAATGAAATGTTTACTTTCTGGTTCCTTCTAGAAAGGGCAACAACCATAAGAAATAATAAAAGGTAAGAATACGAACATAAGTCAAAGGCTCAGCAGAATAGAATAAATACACAAGTATAATACAAGAAGGCACAATTTATATTCCAATTTTTACACATGTATTGGGGATGGGGGCAGTGTATAAACTGAGCTGTATACTAAGAGTCTGGTAGCACAGTTGCTATGTGTGTGTAGCATGAATGTGCCTTCGGAAAGTACTTAGACCTATTGACTTTATCCACATTTTGTTACGTTACAGCCTTAATCTAAAATTGATTAAATGAACAATAAATCCTCAGCAATCTACATACAATAACCCATAATGACAAAGCAAAAACAGGTGTTTAGTAAATGTGTGAATGTATTAAATAAAAAAAATAAAAAAATCTTATTTACATACAATTGAAGTCGGAATTTTACATACACCTTAGCCAAATACATTTAAACGTTTTTCACAATTCCTGACATTTAATCCTGGTAAAAATTCCTGTCTTAAGTCAGTTAGGATCACCATTTTATTTTAAGAATGTAAAATGTCAGAATAATAGTAGAGATAATTATTTATTTCAGCTTTTATTTCTTTCATCACATTCCCAGTGTGTCAGAAGTTTTCATACACTCAATTAGTATTTGGTAGTATTTCCTCCTGACAGAGATGGTGTAACTGAGTCAGGTTTGCAGGCCTCCTTGCTTGCACACACCTTTTCAGTTCTGCCCACAAGTTTTCTATGGGAATGAGGTCAGAGCTTTGTGATGGCCACTCCAATACCTTGACTTTGTTGTCCTTAAGCCATTTTGCCACAACTTTGGAAGTATGCTTGGGGTCATTGTCCATTTGCAAGACCCATCTACGACCAATCTTTAACTTCCTGACTGATGTCTTGAGATTTTGCTTCAACATATCGACATAATTGTCCTCCCTCATGATGAGTCAATTGCAGTCCCTCCTGCAGCAAAGACCCCCCACAACATGATGCTGCCACCCCCGTGCTTCATGGTTTGTATGTTGTTCTATGATTTGCAAGCCTCCCCCTTTTCCTTCAAACATAACAATGGTCATTATGGCCAAACAGTTCTATTCTTGTTTCATCAGACCAGAGGACATTTCACAAAAAGTATGATCTTTGTCCCCATGTGCAGTTGCAAACCGTAGTCTAGCTTTTCTATGGCAGTTTTGGAGCAGTGGCTTCTTCCTTGCCCAGCGGCCTTTCAAGTTATGTCGATAAAGGACTTGTTTTACTGTGGATATAGATACTTTTGTACCTGTTTTCTCCAGCTTCTTCACAAGGTCTTTTGCTGTTGTTCTGGGATTGATTTGCACTTTTCGCACCAAAGCACATTAATCTCTAGGAGACAGAATGCGTCTCCTTCCTGAGAGGTATGACGGCTGCGTGGTCCCATGATGTTTATACTTTCATACTATTGTTTGTACAGATGAACGTGGTACCTTCAGGCGTTTGGAAATTGCTCCCAAGGATGAACCAGACTTGTGGAGGGCTATCATTTTTTCTGAAGTCTTGGCTTATTTCTTTTGATTTTCCTTTGATGTCAAACAAAGATTCACTGAGTTTGAAGGTAGGGCTTGAAATACATCCACAGGTACACCTCCAATTGACTCAAATTATGTCTATTAGGCTATCAGAAGCTTCTAAAGCCTTGACAATTTTCTGGAATTTTCCAATCTTTTTAAAGGCACAGTAAACTTATTTTATGAAAACTTCTGACCCACTGGAATTGTGATAGTGAATTATAAGTGAAATAATCTGTGTGTAAATAATTGTTGGAAAAATGATTTGTGTCATGCTCAGGGTAGATGTCCTAACCGACTTGCCAAAACTATAGTTTGTTAACAAGAAATTTGTGAAGTGGTTGAAAAACGAGTTTTAATGACTTCAACCTATGTGTATGTAGACTTCCGACTTCAACTGTAAATCTTTTGTATTACCTGTACCTTCTCCCTATAGGCTGACTTGTCATTGTTGGTTTTTAGGCAAACTTGATTATGGAGTTGGTGTTGTGCAAAGCCACGCAGTTGTGAGCGAACATGGAGTTCAGCAGGGGACTGAGGACACACCCCTGGGGGTCCCTGTGTTAAGAGTCAATGTGGAGGAGGCGTTGTTGCCAATCCTCACAGCCTATGGTCTACCCGTCAGGAAGTCCAGGATCCAATTGCAGAGAGTGGTGTACAGACCCAGGGCTCTGAGCTTGGGTTCGAGCTTAAAGAGAACAATAGTGTTCTGAAGTCAATGAAAATCCTAAATTCAATTGTTCAATCATTTTTATTAATGGAATGCTTTGTTACAACTACTAAACAGCGTATTCTTCTAATGACAAAATAAAAATATAAAGACTCCAACCGGCAATACGGACAGTCAAAAGACACGTGGTCAAATTATGAAAAAGGTGGCCTAAACATCATTATAAGTGCCAAGTGGCCTTGATAAATAGTGAAACTTGGCACAAGAACATTTATGGCATTATAACAAATATACTGTAAGTGTAGACATGACATCAGTCAAAAATAATCTGTTTTTGTCGGCTCGTGCTTATATTGTGTGCGTTTTTACGCAATGACATCAGTTGGATGTATTTTAGCTGTTATCCCTTGTCCTAACAGTTGAAAAAATGTCTGAACTTTCACTTGCTTGACAAACTGTGACATACCTGAAATACCTTTGTTTGGTTTTTCTCTTTATTGTGTTCCCGATGTCTTGTCATTGTCTTGTCATTCTTCAGCACCTTTGTGGGGTACACTAGCTGTGCAGGTGCCTTATTTTGCGCGGAGGGAGAGACCTCCAGTCTCACTTTGTTCATGGTGCCGGCCAGACTTGTTTTCTTTGGAAGCAAATTGTTCACCAATGACGGCGAAGTTCAGAAATTGTCCATGGTGACATTTCTCCACTTACCAACGTCGCTTACCTGCTGCCTGATGTGGATATTTTCCCAGATATTGAAAGCTGTTCAGCATGTACAATTTCGCTGTGTGGCCTACTCCAAGTAGGCCAGACTTCACTGATAAGACTGATTTGATTCGGTGGACTGATATGGGTACATACCATTTTAAGAATATAATTAGAATGGATTAATACAATAAATTGGCCTGCCCTTTCCTTCGTTCACAATTGGTGATGACATAATTATGCATTGTTCTCTTCCCCTCGCTCATCAACTCCCCCATTCTCCCCATTTCTTTAATCTGTTGTTATGTGTGGGAAATTAGTTTCAGTATATTTTAGGTTCAGGTTTGAGGCAAATATCAGGGTGATTATCAGCTGGGCACTGCAATTTCAACTGTTGGAGAAAAGGAGCTGAGCAGGTCCTACTGTCAGGAGGAGGAGGGGCAACGGGGGGAAACCATACAAAAAAAGTGCATGCCCTCCTAAACGGACAGTGTTATATAGACTTATTTAGGAAAAGTCAAGGACGGAGGGGGGCATGCCTTTAAAAATGGCAGAGTCAGAATAAATAAGTAATCATGAGCAGTCAAAATGACTGCTGTAGCGGTTCTAGTGAGCAAGTGGGGACAACAGCCTGGAGAAGGCTGTTAAGCCGAAATGTTTGGGTACGCTGTAATACAAATTGAATAATGAAGTAAGCTTTATGCAACATCTTTTTGAGTGAGGACCCATTACACCTTTTTGTTGGTCTGAATTTGCAGATTTTACGCAGCAGCCAAGCTTCTAAGAGAGTGCGATGATTTCCTTTTGATTGTGGATTACAGCCTGGGACAAGGACATGTTGAAAATGTCAGAGAAGACACCCGCCAGCTGGTCAGCACACTCTGAGGACACGGTCAGGGATGCCATCTGGGCAGGTGGCTTTGTGAGTATTCACTCTTTGGAGAGTTTTCCTCACGTCAGCCTCGGAGAGCGAAAGCACCTGATCATCCAGAGCAGGAAGAGTCTTCCTGGGTGTCTCAGTATTGTCTGCCTCAAAGCGAGCATAGCACGTGTTAAGCTCGTCTGGGAGTGAGGCTTCAGTGGGTAGGACATAGAGCAGTGCGTCTCTATACGTGTGCCCCTCTGTGCCAACGTAGCTAACAGGGGCCCCCAGGCAACGGCAAGCCTTGTGATTGGCTAAATGCCCTTTGACGGGAACCTTGTGACACTGGATGAGTCCCAAAAGGGACTAGGGTGCCATTTGGGCTTTAGACACTGCCTGCTGGGTACAAAATACTCTGATGGTCAAAATGTGCTATTAGTGAGAGCTAAGTGTCTGCACTTCTAACAGTAGTTGACCTATGGGAAATACTGTATACTTGTTTGAACTAGAAGGACGGAGGGCTCTTTACAGAATGGGGAGGTATTTGCCCTTCAAGCCGAACTGGTTTCTTCCTTCACATTACACAAAGCACTAGACAAGCTCCTTCATGTCACTCAAAAGACAGTGAAAATGAGGAAAAACACAAACAGCTTTGAGGTAACAAAAAAAATCTGCACATCTTCTAGTCTTCCTTTCTCTCTCTCTCTTTGCAGATGCTGGGGTAAGATATTCCACCAACAGCCAGTCAGTGTACCAGACATTAGCTCTGCGGTCATGCGAAGGGCAGATGCTACTGAGGGGGAGATAATTGGTCATGAGCTATGTGAAATGTGTAATTAGACAGGACAAGACACTCCCCCTGATTTCTTTCTCTTTTCTCTGTTTGACAAGACGGATCCTCGCCCCAGGCTCTCTGTCTCTCTCCCTCCCTTTCTCTCTCAACACAAATGTATGTATTAACCTGGGGAGATTGCATTATATAGTACATGGCTATTCAATTCTGGTCCTGGAGGGCCAAGACATTTACGTGTTTTGTTTTCCCTGGTTGTTAATTGCGCTGAATTAGTCCCTGATTAGAAGGATAGGATGAAAAACAAGTGTTTCGGCCCTCCAGGACTAGAATAGAATAGCCCTGATATAGAAGATGCAACAAACAAACAGCTAGTAGCCGTGTTGTGTTCCAGACGACCTAAAGTGAGACCTAGTCAAGATCAAGAAGAGCATATGGATTCCTTAGTCAGAATAGTAAAAAGATTGCATGAGGAGGGCAAATAGAGACCCACTCTACAAATGATCACCAACCAAAATATATCTCTAAATAATCGTTAAAAATACCAAATTTGTTACTATTTCCCCTGGTCTCCCCTACTAGTGGAGTGATTCAGAGGAGCGAAAAGGTTTGAGGATATGTTTCAACAAAAGTAAAGGACAGTAATGTTGAGTAAAGTAGGAAGCCCAGGTTTTAATAGGGTATAAGATAAATGTGTCATGAAAGAAGTGTGGATATCTGGCCTGGCAAAGCAGTTTTAAGCTGATCATTTTATTTTTATTTGTCCGAGACCAAGACAAGATCGAGACACCCAGTTTGTGGTTTCGAGACCAGACTCGAGTACCACAACACTGGCTAGTAGTGTATTGTCTTGGGATATCCTGTGCTACCGGAACCATTAGGCCTATGACGGTATGCAAGTAAAATATGACCATTAATATTTGAACACTATGTTCTATTTGATGTGTAGTTCCTCAGTTGTCAGTGTAACAACACCTACCTCTCTAAGCCGTGCTCTACACATGCTATATCTGCACAGGAAGCTCCAACCATCGCTTTGTGTCCAGGCCTCTCAGCCTTCTTCTCCCCACCACCATCTGCTCCTGGGCTGGGGAGGGTTAGAGCTGGGATGGGCCACGAGCTGGAACAAGTCTATCTGCAGTAGCAGACTTGGATCCAGTCATAGAGGAGGCTCAGACGGAATAGCAGATGCTCTCCTCTATATGCGTTTTTTCTCACCCCACATTCACACAACAATAATACCATTTTGTAGCGCAAAGGCATAATCCCAGTTTTGTCCAGTCAACCTTAATTTATGTCACACATTCTGGATTCGCATATTGTTACCTATGCTACAAACTTGGAACATTCATAGGCGCTGGCAAGGACTAGCACTTCTTTTGTTTGGAAACTGTATGAATGTTTCAGCCGTGTATGGCTTTCCAAACTCCACCGGTGCATTGATCCCTAAACTTTGAAAAGTCAGAGGCACAAGGTGGGAAGTCTGTTTTTTTTCTAAATCTGATTAAGTGTCTAGCTTTTCTTTAGGGCATCTCAGTTCACTAAAATGGGACCCAACTACCATTCATTTCTCTGTTTGGTTCTCGACCAGCATCCGCTATGTCCATGCCCCCCTGTGAATCATTGTGAATCAAAGAATTATCTTTGTTAGCGATTCAAACTAATTATATTAACCTCAAACCTGATTGTAATATGAAACATTCATTCCCTTGATTCACCCGAGTTCCATGTTTTTGAACTATCATCTTTTGTACATCTCCCTGTAAATCTTTCACACACTCATGATTTATATGATTTGATCATGAATGTGTGAGTCTATCTCCCTGTACATCCAAAAGATGTTCCTCCACTGACCAGGCGGTGGTTATTTCCCTTCAGCTCAAGGCCTGAGGCAGAGAAAGTGCGTCAAGAAAGGACGGTTTCCTCCTCTGCTATATAAAACTAGACATTGTCCCAAATGGCATCCTATTCGCTACATACTGCACCACTTTTGACTAGGGCCCATAGGGCTCCTGTCAAAAGCAGTGCACTCTATCGGGAATAGGGTGCCATTTGGGACTCAAACATAGGTCCTGTTCTCCGTGACCTGCCATCCGTGTACTAATTCGGA
The DNA here is from genome assembly GCF_021184085.1 of Oncorhynchus gorbuscha. Classification (NCBI taxonomy): domain Eukaryota; kingdom Metazoa; phylum Chordata; class Actinopteri; order Salmoniformes; family Salmonidae; genus Oncorhynchus; species Oncorhynchus gorbuscha. The sequence continues at coordinate 40,459,227 of NC_060190.1, read as the reverse complement.
CTGACTGACTGCCCCCTGACGTGGAGCACAGCACCGAGCACCGGCCTTCAGATTCCTGCTCTTACCGTCAACGGCGGGGTAAACAAGGAAACAAAAGCTCCCGGGAAAAAAGCAAACCCACTGATGAACTGATTGACATTTCCTGTGATATTTGATTCAAACTGTCTTTCAGGAGAAAACATGGCATTCACTCCAGGGAGACCCTCACCGTCCAACCCCACCCTGAAGTACAGCTTAATCCAGCAGATATTGTGTAGGTGTGGGATGTCTAACGTCTTCTTAATGTACTAGTTGACAGAGACATCAGCTTTCCATGTTTATGTGCCTCTACTTGGTCTATACTGTGTTTGGGCTTATGTCTCTCATCTATTTCAGAATGTCAAAACATTATAAATGACTTGAATTCCGTGGAAGCAACTAAAGGACACCTCTGACAGTGTCTCAAATAATCTGGCCCCTAAAGTCTTGATCACTTCCTCACTTTTTCAACAAGTATGATGTAATTCAGAGGTGGGAGAATATCATGCTGCTGCCTTTCCTTTTTTCTTTTGCATAGCAAACAACACACTTTGGGGGATTGTTGTTCTTTTTAAAGGGCATGAATGATCAGGGACTCAGGAATGCCTTTTGACATCAGATGCACCAAGCAGGAATTGAACACTTTAGCAAGGGCCCCACACTCTAGCGAAACAATATTCACTAGTGTTTCATTTTCAATCATGTTCTGGCCTTTTACGAAGACCTTAAAATCAATGTTAGCCTTCAAACCAAAGTGCATATATTAAATGATTCATGTACTGTAAGAACAAGTAGTGATTTCTGAGAAGTGCAGAGATGGGCTTTTAGCCGAGCAAAAACATATTGGGTTACAAGAAAGGGCCCCTTCATTTCAACTTCTCACAACATTGCATCGATTTAATGAACAGCTTTATCCAGAAAGACCTAAAATGTATGTTTTTTTTCACATGAATAGCTGTGTGATATTTAACACTCTGCATGTAAAACAACACTCCATATTCGGGTTTCATCAAACTGATATCACCTTAAAATGTCATCTAAAAAGCTAGTCCTCTTTTAAACAAAGCCTGTATCCTGCGTGGATTCTAATGGACCGAATAGATGTGAGACTCATCTTTTATTAGACTAATTGAAAGGCCTTTGAAATCACTTGATTAACAAGGTTACGACTGAAGCCCTTACCTAAAACGTGCCAAATCATTCAGTCGATAAAGAGAGCAAAAAGCCTGAGCGCCAGATTGGAATTTGAGGAGACAAATAGCATCTGAACGATGCCATGCATTATTATGTCATCTCCATAGTCATCTAATGTCTGTCTCGCATTAATAAAAAAAAGGGGAACATTATACAGTAACAGATGGCGAGAGTACATCGGGGGCTCAGGAGCTATTTATTAAATGCGTTATTAATTATTTTCAACATAATGAGCTCTGCGGCTTCCTTCTGGCCTGAGCTTGGAAGGACAGTGTGCGCTAACCCCTGCCATCATTAAGCCAGTCCTGACACCACTAACCCCTGTCTGCCAAGATGGCACAAGGAAAGCCATACACTACAACAGTCAGATTAAGATGCTCTAATGATGTTCTGGTAGTATGTGATCTTTGCATTATGTAGATTCTAGACCGACATGGCCTATCATGAGTCCATCAAGTAGCCTAATTGCAAAAGGTGCTTGCTACAGTGGATATGTGTTTTTTTCTCCTAGTATTGCTTTTGATGGGAGCTATGGGTAAGGCTAGACAAACCTCACAGCAGTCACCGTCTAAGCTTTGTTCGGATCAACCTCAACTCCCAAGAGTCATCCCAAAAGTAGAGTCTGTTTTTGTCCTTTCTTGGCGCTGACAGTAGAGATGCAGAGGAGGAACATATTATAGACTTGAGCCCCGGAGTAGCTGGGGTGAGGCTGCAACACCCGGATGGTAATATTACTCGGTGGCTTCGATAAATCATGAGGCGGGACAGGGCATCTGGGCTCCAGCAAAGTGAATCAGCCAGATGCAGAAGTGTGTGTGTCCATGAAAGAGCAGACCTTTCCCACATGGCTGCAGGCTCCACTGGAGCAGACAATTGCAATGTAGCCATGTGAAAACGAGGCAAGATGGAGTCCCTTTCGCTGACGTGCTCACCGAAACGCCACACATTTGATTGTGGAGGACCCACGGCAGAAGAAGCCAAGGCATACAGAGATACAGAAGATAGAGATCGGCTACTTGGTTCAGTTAAACTGGTTTTCACTCCAACCCAAACCTGGCCCCTAGGTTTAGTTTGTACTTCGAAGGACCAGTCCCCCTTCTCTTCGTTAGTTTCAACTATGTGTGCCTGCTCATCATTCTGCATGTTCGGTCCAACTTCTCCATTTTCCCTCCACTGGTGTGTAACTGTACAGCATATCTATAATGTAGTGTATGGTCTTGCAGAGAGCGCCTGGCCTGCGGTCCTGTTATTAACCTCCTATCCTTTAGGGAGGGCATGATGAAGCACGCAGCAGGGTTGATGGAGAGCTGAAGATAGAGAGAGAGGACGGACCGGAGGGATACCTGTGTTTGTGTCCCAGATGACACCCTATTCCCTACATTGTTCACTACTTTTGACCCCCATGGATCTTGATCAAAAATAGTGCACTAAATAGGGAATAGGGTGCCATCTGGGACGCAGTCGGTGGCTGTCCACCGGCTGCAGAGCAGAGCCTCAGGGGGGGCTTACTCAGAGCTTTACTCCATCTCCTGATGAATGACCTCTTGGCTAAATGGACAGAAGAATATCACAGCGCCTTTAGAGGGGATGTATGGTACATTGGACCAGATTACCGTCAACATATGATGTCTTTTCTTTTTTCAAACCAAGAGATTGAGAGCCATCAAACCTACTAGTTCATTCTTCATGGCCCTCTCTGTGGAATGGATTTTTATCCGGGCATAGCCATATACCGTACAGCAGCTTTACAAATCGTCATTTTGGCCAGGTTAATAGTTGAGATGAAATTTGAAAATAAAGCTATCCCCACACTAGAAGTCTTAGCCTTTATCAGGGCGGTGCCAACCATTTTGACATGTATAGACCCAGATTGTGCAGCCACTGAGGCATGTGCTGCTGTCTGCTCAGAGCCCTGAAGCTGGAGGACTCCTTCCTCTCATATGGTAGAGCTTATTGGGCACATTAAATCTGTATAATAGACATTGGTTCAACCAGTGTGCCATCACTTAAAGCAATACCAATGTGGCACATCAATAACATGACAGCATGATACGGTAGCATGGCTGCACGGTTAAGAATCAGGAATAGGATATGTCAGATGAAGAATGGCATATCCAGTACCTCCAGGCTTAGCAGATGGCCACGAGGCTTAGCAGATGGCCACGAGGCTTAGCAGATGGCCACGAGGCTTAGCAGATGGCCACGAGGCTTAGCAGATGGCCACGAGGCTTAGCAGATGGCCACGAGGCTTAGCAGATGGCCAAGAGGCTTAGCAGATGGCCATGAGGCTTAGCCAATGTCCAATAGGCTTAGATAATAAGGGGTTTAGGAACTGTATTAGAAAGGAAGTGAGTATTTGATGTACTTTTACTGATACTTTGATCAATATGCATGATACTTTCAACAATTAGTTCACATTACATCTATACCGCTCTAAATGTTCACATGGATTTAGCATACTCTTCAACCTTTTCATCCATGTAATGTTAACTGTCAGGTCAATGATATATATATATATATATATATATATATATACACAGTGCCTTGCGAAAGTATTCGGCCCCCTTGAACTTTGCGATGTTTTGCCACATTTCAGGCTTCAAACATAAAGATATAAACGGTATTTTTTTGTGAAGAATCAACAACAAGTGGGACACAATCTTGAAGTGGAACGACATTTATTGGATATTTCAAACTTTTTTAACAAATCAAAAACTGAAAAATTGGGCGTGCAAAATTATTCAGCCCCCTTAAGTTAATACTTTGTAGCGCCACCTTTTGCTGTGATTACAGCTGTAAGTCGCTTGGGGTATGTCTCTATCAGTTTTGCACATCGAGAGACTGACATTTTTTTCCCATTCCTCTTTGCAAAACAGCTCGAGCTCAGTGAGGTTGGATGGAGAGCATTTGTGAACAGCAGTTTTCAGTTCTTTCCACAGATTCTCGATTGGATTCAGGTCTGGACTTTGACTTGGCCATTCTAACACCTGGATATGTTTATTTTTGAACCATTCCATTGTAGATCTTGCTTTATGTTTTGGATCATTGTCTTGTTGGAAGACAAATCTCTGTCCCAGTCTCAGGTCTTTTGCAGACTCCATCAGGTTTTCTTCCAGAATGGTCCTGTATTTGGCTCCATCCATCTTCCCATCAATTTTAAGCATCTTCCCTGTACCTGCTGAAGAAAAGCAGGCCCAAATCATGATGTTGCCACCACCATGCTTGACAGTGGAGATGGTGTGTTCAGGGTGATGAGCTGTGTTGCTTTTACGCCAAACATAACGTTTTGCATTGTTGCCAAAAAGTTCAATTTTGGTTTCATCTGACCAGAGCACCTTCTTCCACTTGTTTGGTGTGTCTCCCAGGTGGCTTGTGGCAAACTTTAAACAACACTTTTTATGGATATCTTTAAGAAATGGCTTTCTTCTTGCCACTCTTCCATAAAGGCCAGATTTGTGCAATATACGACTGATTGTTGTCCTATGGACAGAGTCTCCCACCTCAGCTGTAGATCTCTGCAGTTCATCCAGAGTGATGATGGGCCTCTTGGCTGCATCTCTGATCAGTCTTCACCTTGTATGAGCTAAAAGTTTAGAGGGACGGCCAGTTCTTGGTAGATTTGCAGTGGTCTGATACTCCTTCCATTTCAATATTATCGCTTGCACAGTGCTCCTTGGGATGTTTAAAGCTTGGGAAATCTTTTGTATCCAAATCCGGCTTTAAACTTCTTCACAACAGTATCTCGGACCTGCCTGGTGTGTTCCTTGTTCTTCATGATGCTCTCTGCGCTTTTAACTGACCTCTGAGACTATCACAGTGCAGGTGCATTTATACAGAGACTTGATTACACACAGGTGGATTGTATTTATCATCATTAGTCATTTAGGTCAACATTGGATCATTCAGAGATCCTCACTGAACTTCTGGAGAGAGTTTGCTGCACTGAAAGTAAAGGGACTGAATAATTTTGCACGCCAACATTTTTCAGTTTTTGTTTTGTTAAAAAAGTTTGAAATATCCAATAAATGTCGTTCCACTTCAAGATTGTGTCCCACTTGTTGTTGATTCTTCACAAAAAATACAGTTTTATATCTTTATGTTTGAAACCTGAAATGTGGCAAAAGATCGCAAAGTTCAAGGGGGCCGAATACTTTCGCAAGGCACTGTATATATATATATATATATATATATACAGTGGGGCAAAAAAGTATTTAGTTAGCCACCAATTGTGCAAGTTCTCCCACTTAAAAAGATGAGAGAGGCCTGTCATTTTCATCATAGGTACACTTCAACTATGACAGAAAAAAATCCAGAAAATCACACTGTAGGATTTTTAATGAATTTATTGGCAAATTATGGTGTAAAATAAGTATTTGGTCAATAACAAAAGTTTATCTCAATACTTTGTTTTATACCCTTTATTGGCAATGACAGAGGACAAATGTTTTTTGTAAGTCTTCACAAGGTTTTCACACACTGTTGCTGGTATTTTGACCCATTCCTCCATGCAGATCTCCTCTAGAGCAGTGATGTTTTGGGGCTGTTGCTGGGCAACACGGACTTTCAACTCCCTCCTAAGATTTTCTATGGGGTTGAGATCTGGAGACTGGCTAGGCCACTCCAGGACCTTGAAAGGCTTCTTACGAAGCCACTCCTTCGTTGCCCGGGCGGTGTGTTTCGGATCATCGTCATGCTGAAAGACCCAGCCACGTTTCATCTTCAATGCCCTTGCTGATGGAAGGAGGTTTTCACTCAAAATCTCACGATACATGGCCCCATTCATTCTTTCCTTTACACGGATCAGTCATCCTGGTCCCTTTGCAGAAAAACAGCCCCAAAGCATGATGTTTCCACCCCCATGCTTCACAGTAGGTATGGTGTTCTTTGGATGCAACTCAGCATTCTTTGTCCTCCAAACACGACGAGTTGAGTTTTTACCAAAAAGTTATATTTTGGTTTCATCTGACCATATGACATTCTCCCAATCTTCTTCTGGATCATCCAAATGCTCTCTAGCAAATGTCAGACGGGCCTGGACATGTACTGGCTTAAGCAGGGGGACACGTCTGGCACTGCAGGATTTGAGTCCCTGGCGGCGTAATATGTTACTGATGGCTTTGTTACTTTGGTCCCAGCTCTCTGCAGGTCATTCACTAGGTCCCCCCGTGTGGTTCTGGGATTTTTGCTCACCGTTCTTGTGATCATTTTGACCCCACGGGTGAGATCTTGTGTGGAGCCCCAGATCGAGGGAGATTATCAGTGGTCTTGTATGTCTTCCATTTCCTAATAATTGCTCCCACAGTTGATTTCTTCAAACCAAGCTGCATACCTATTGCAGATTCAGCCTTCCCAGCCTGGTGCAGGTCTACAATTTTGTTTCTGGTGTCCTTTGACAGCTCTTTGGTCTTGGCCATAGTGTTGTTTGGAGTGTGACTGTTTGAGGTTGTGGACAGGTGTCTTTTATACTGATAACAAGTTCAAACAGGTGCCATTAATACAGGTAACGAGTGGAGGACAGAGGAGCCTCTTAAAGAAGAAGTTACAGGTCTGTGAGAGCCAAATAAATTCATTAAACATCCTACAATGTAATTTCTGGATTTTTTTCTCATTTTGTCTCTCATAGTTGACGTGTACCTATGATGAAAATTACAGGCCTCTCTCATCTTTTTAAGTGGGAGAACTTTCACAATTGGTGGCTGACTAAATACGTTTTTGCCCAACTGTATATATAGTAGTCTCACGGACAATAAGAACAAGTTGTTTTGCCAAGCATGATGTAAAGGTGCTCTTTACAACAACAGTGTGACACAAATAATCCAGTGATTCTTACAGTATCTTAACTTGATCATTCTTGACAAATATATCTTAGATACTGTCTTGTATTATTTGAATAAGATTGTCTGTTTTATAACCCCATAAAACCATTTTTATATATGTTTTTGTCCATTTTAAAATCAAAACTGCCTCCGAAAGATCATGGAAACAGAAGTCTGGCAGAGACAATAGTCCCTGATTACCAATGGTGATGCCTTTTCACTCAGTTGACTTCTCTGTTCGTTGGCCCCTTTTTTGATCAAGCTAGATTCTCACTTAGCGGATACCGGGGGCAATTGTAAAAATGTTATGTCTTTTACTCTATTGCCATGGAGGATGGTGGCACTTTAATTGAGTAGAACGGGCTCAGGGTAATGACTGGAGCGGAGTCAGTGGAATGGTATCAAATACATGGTTTCCAGGTGTTTAATGCCATTCCGTTTGCTCAGTTCCGGCCATTATCATGAGCCGTTCCCTTAGCAGCCTCCACTGCTCTATTGTATTTCTATTTATTATGTATTCCTGGGGTCCAGCAAAATTAAGGCAGTTATACAATTTAAAAAACATTAAAATGATTTCACAACAGATTTCACAACACATTAAGTGTGTGCCCTCAGGCCCCTCCTCTACCACCACATATCTACAACACAAAATCCTTGTGTACGTGTGTGTATAGTGCGTTTGTTATCGTGTGTGTCTATTGCTCAGCTATTTGTTTATATAAGAAACTTACATCTGTTTCCTACATAAAGAAAAAAACATGTACCCTTTATTTAACAAGGCAAGTCAGTTAAGAACAAATTCAGCCGACCCCGGACGTCCCTTGGACATTACATTTGCCCCTGACATTACATTCATACCATCTTAAAATTAAAATCACTTGTTTTCATCATTTGGCTGCTTGGCTCGGGGTCATTCTAACATTGCGTTACAATTGCCCCCAACCGTAGCAGCCATGACAAAACATAATGTGCCTAGAAAGAGACAATAATAGTCACACATGCAAATGTTGAGCCAACATACTATACTGTATGTGATAAAAATATGATAGTTTGAATTTTGGGAAATGAATGCTCAGGACAGTATAAAAAAATAAACAGCTTGTGAAAAAATACTTTCACCCCTGTAAAAAAAAAATATATACATTTGCCCATAAAACAAGCAAGTAGTGAGATTTGGCTGAATTCTTTGGAGTGAGTTTCATCACACTAGCTTGTTTCTGTTTGGAGATATTCCCCCTGTTACAATTGCCCCCGGTCTCCCAACCTGGTCTCAGAGCATTTCGTATTATTATTTTCGTAAACCCAGGAGACTCCATTTAGTATAATATCTTACGTTTCGTATAGAATGCATTCATTTGTAGATGTCCATAACTCATTTCATATTATAAGTGTAATATTTGCAAAATGTACAATAGATAACATTGTAAGTAGTATCAAAGTAGCTAAAAAGTAGGAAGTAGTTGAAAAGTTGATTAATTAGCTAAAATGCTCAAGTTGTCCGTGATGAGATTTGAACACGCAACATTCGAACACGCTAGATGTTCGTTTTTGCCTTAAGTAACCATCTGTCTTATGTAACCATACCAAATGTAACATATCATTCTAAAAATGGAGGGTCTCGGATTTAAGTACAGCCCAATACGAAATGCTCTGAGACCAGGTTGGGTCTCTCCTACTGACCATATTGTACAAAGTTGTTCTTTCGGCTCTTTACATACATTCGTACAGTGCATATGTTCTTCCCCTCTATGTCCTCCCCCTTTCTCTCTCTCTCTTTCCTCCCCTCCGGCAGAGATGTCGTCCTCAGGCTGGCTCCTGCCACAAAGTGTTCCGTAATAGTGTAATTGTGGCTAATGGTTTGTGCAGCTAATTAAAGTGTATGAATTACAGTAATCAGTCAGCCACATTGGGCCCGCTTCGCCCCCGCTCCTCTAGGCATGGTATCGGCTAGGAGAGAAAGAAGAGGGGGTGGTACAGGAGAGAAGTGAAGAAAGGATGCGAGAACCAAGCCTATAATAGGAAGGGGGTGGTGGGTGGTGGGAGGAAAAGAGAGAGGGAATGAGAAAGAATGAGGGGAACTAGAATGAGGTTTGAAAGAAGAGAGGGATAGAGAGAGAGAGCACGAGAGAGGGGAGCCAAGTAGGTTATCAGAGCAGAACTTAATTACATTTTTTTTGTACGACAAAAACAAGGCCACTGAAACAATATTTACCTTTGGAAGTAGAGCGGCACGCCACATACACTATAGCTCATCATACGTTAGGGTGCGTTCACATCAGTGGCCTTGCTGTGCTGTGCAGTGGCCTTGCATGCCTTTGGAGGTTTGTGGGAGCCTATGGAGCAATGGATGGGAGGCAGCCATCCATCTAAGAGCAGGTAAACATCTGGGGTACCCAGGATCAGCCAAGGAAGCACTGGAGAAGTACAACTGAAGCACGTTGAACCTTTCTGATGAGGATGTTTTCCGTTGGACCACTGTTTTGTCATGTGTGTATGCCCACATATTGTTTACGACTAAAAGAGATTGCACAAGGTCTGTAGGTGGTCGATTTATTAAGGGCTTTTAAAAAATGCACTCATAATCTCGGGATTGCATTGCGGGTGCAAAGGAAATGCTGTTAAATAATGGTTCAAAGGAAAAAAGGTTCCACAAAATAGCAGGTTAACAAACGATCTTGAGTGAAAGGAGCATTTTAAGACTTGAGCACAACTTCATGCCATGTAATGGACAAAATATAGGACTATGTTTTGTTCGTTACTGGGGTTGAAAGAAGCTTAGTTGGCAAGGGGAGTGTTTTCCCACCAATAAAGAAGTTCTGTGTTAAATATAAAGTGCTGGCCAGGACTTTAAAGGCAACATCATTTCGCAATGATGTAGGACAATGGACAGCTTTGTGCAAAGCTAAGCATAACCTTCCGTTGGTTTAAGTGCACATAATGGGGGGCAATAAACTTTAACAGGACCACGATGGAGATCATTCCCCTTTGTCCTTTCCATCAGAAAGCATGTTAAACAAATGAGCAGAGAGAAACCCATAACAAAATACACCCTCATAAATATAAACATGAATTGATGGAGCAACAGACACATTTCCGTGACCATTTGATTCAGTGTCTGTACTGTAAAGTATCCTTCAACCGTTCCTTTCTCTTGACTCCTAAATGTGATTTATAATGAAGAGCGAACGAGAAGAGAGATCTACCGTGCCTTGAGAAAGAATCTATTCCATATCTTGTCTTACAACCTGAACTCAAAATTGATTAAATTGATTTTTCTTCTACACATATTACCCCATAATGACAAAGTGAAAACATGTTTTTAGCCATTTTTTTGCAAATTTATTGAAAATAAAATAAGGAAATATCTAATATACAAGAATTTCGCTACACCCGCAATAAAATCTGCTAAATATGTGTATGCAACCAATAAAATGTTATTTGATCTAAATAAGTATGCATCCCCCTGAGTCAATACTTTGTAGAAGTCCCTTTGGTAGCGCTCACAGCTGTGTAAGTCTCTAACATCTTTCCACACCCGGATTGTGCAACATTTGCGCGTTATTCTTTCCAAAATTCTGCAAGTTCTGTCAAATTGGTTGCTGATCATTGCTAGACAACCATTTTTCAAGTCTTGCCATAGATTTTCAAGTCGATTTAAGTCAAAACTGTAACTCGACCACCCAGAAACATTCAGTGCCTTTTTGGTAAGGAACTCCAGTGTAGATTTGGCCTTGTGTTTTAGGTTATTGTCCTGCTGACAGGTGAATTCATCTCCCAGTGTCTGGTGGAAAGCAGACTGAAGCATGTTTTTCTCTAGGATTTTGCCTGTTCTTAGCTCAATTTCATGATGTTTTTGTCCCCAGTCCTTAATGATTACAAGCATACGCATAACATGATGCAGCCACCACTATGCTTGAAAATATGGAGAGTGGCACTGAGTAATGTGTTGCATTGGATTCATCCCAAACATAACACTGTGTATTCAGGACAAAAAGTGAATTGCTTTGTAACATGTTTTGCAGTTGTTACAAACAGGATGCAGATTTTGGAATGGTTTTATTGTGTGGGGTACAGAGATGAGGTAGTCATTCAAAAGTAATGTTAAACACTATTATTGCACACAAAGTGAGTCCATGCAACGTATTATGTGAATTGTGAAGGATATTTGTTTTAAATCCTGAACTTAATTAGGTTTGCCATAACAAAGAGTTGAATACTTATTGACTCAAGACATTTCAGCTTTTCATTATTAATTCATTTGTAAAAATGTCAAAAACCACAATTAAACTTTGACAATATGGGGTATTGTGTATAGGTCAGTGACAAACAACATCTGAATTTAATCCACTTTAAATTCAGGCTGTAACACAACAAAATGAAGAAAAAGTCAAGGGGTGGCACTGTATGTTCATTATCAACTGCATCATTTTACCATATGTAATTAGTTGTTCACCCTGCTTAAAAGCCACACTTCTCATTTGCTCCCACCCACAGCGAGCCATAAAATGTCAACTGTAAAGTGAGGGGTGGTTCTTGGCAAACTCAGCAAATTAGTTATTGAACCAAAACCAAAACGAGGGGGCAGTTCACACTAACTCTGTCGCAGTTACATTTGTCAAGAAGTCCCACCACTCAGTTTACAAACACATATATTGTAGGCTCACTGTCGGTGGAGGCAGATATTGAAGAGTTTAAAGGCTTATGTAGGGCATACAGTATAACATGCAGGACAAGTCCAGATCATAATGATGGGTATCACTTGCTGCCAATTCTGTAGTGATAAATTCTCTCACAGAGTGTGTTCATTCAAGGGTTTTGACTGTGAGGACTGTGAGGGATGGAGCAGTCTAATATCTCTCTCTTTCTCTCTCTCTCTCTCCAAGGAAGCTACGTTTAGAAGGCATTATGAGGAGGCAAACAGGACACAGAGGGAATAAATCTAGTACCCATCAAGGCCTCCTGGCAATCACTACCTTACAATAACAACACAGGGAGCAGAGAGAGGAAGTAGGGGAGGAGAGAGATAGCACGACAGTGATGCACACAGATTGTGGGAGTAAGAGGACATTTAGCGAGAGAAAGAGTAAAAGAGACAGAAAAAGAGAGAGAAACTCTAATTGTCTGAAATGTACCATATATACACTGAGTATACCAAACATTAGGAACATCGTCCTAACATTGAGTTGTGTGTCATAAGCCAGCATCTGGGTTTTTCACCTACGGAGGTAGTTTTGTGTCAATACAAATGGGGGTTAAATATATGTCCCAAAATATTTAGGAAGATATAGATTTAGGACAGACTTCAAAACCTTATGATTTATGTTTTGACTGTCCTTTTTGCCATTTATGAATGTGTTATTCAATGTGTTTCTATGGGCTATAGTAGTAAAGGCCAAGTTCAATGTTTTGGGATACCTAAAGGGTTTCTAAAATGTTAAATGAAATAGCTAAATGAGCCATGGTATGACAATCTTAAAACAATTCCATGTGTTAGCTTAGACTTTTACAGTTAAAGGGGAACAGTACAGAGGCAGATATAAAGAACAAGCTACATTTATTACACTTTAGAGGATTAGGTTTTCTTGTTTGACACAGATAAATCAAAATGACAGATCTGTTACTTCCACTAGATCTAAAATAGAACAGTGCTTTCATAGAGATTCAGCTGACCAAGTTCACCAGAAACCGTGACAAACAAAACTGCACTGCTGATGGTAGAAAATAGAACAGGTTACCATTGCATATATATAAATAGATACTTTTGAAATACAAATGACTACTTAAAGACAGTCACCTTATTGGAGGGCGCTGCCAATAAACTGTCTGGAACTCAACCTAGCAAAGCCTCTGAAAACAAAAGGACATTATTGCAGTGTCTTTACATAACGAACCTCATGAATATTGTCACACGAATAAACTCACTGATGGATAAACTCAACACATACCATTCAGAACAATCAACCACGCCCCAAACATTTATTCAAGACAGCATGGTCACAAAATGGTAGCTCACTGAAATAAACCAACAGCAACGATGCAGTGCAGACTATAAACACAAAGGACCTTCCAGGTCCAAAGCTCTAACCTGAACATGATCTACAGGTGCTTTTATGCACTGAACAACAATATAAATGCAACATGTAAAGTGTTGGTCCCATGTTTCATGAGTTGAAATAAAATATCACAGAAAAGCACAACAATCTTATTTCTCTAAAATGTTGTGCACAGGTGTGTTTACATCACTGTTAGTTAGCATTTCTCATTTTCCAAAATAATCCATCCACCTGACAATTGTGGCATATCAAGAAGCTGATTAAACAGCATGATCATTACACAGGTGCACCTTGTGCTGGGGACAATAAAATGCCACTCTAAAATGTGCAGTTTTGTCACACAATGCCACAGATGTCTGAAGTTTTTACGGAGCGTGCAGTTGGCATGGTGACTGCAGGAATATCCACCAGAGCTGTTGCCAGAGAATGTAATGTTAATTTCCTTACCATAAGCCACCTCCAACGTCGTTTTAGAGAATTTGGCAGTACATTCAACCGGCCTCACATCCGCAGACCATGTGTAACCACGGCAGCCCAGGACCTCCACATCCGGGTTCTTCACCTGTGGGATCATCTGAGACCAGCCACCTGGACTGTGGGTTTGCATAACCAAAGAATGTCTGCAGAAAACTGTCAGAAACCGTCTCAGGGAAGCTCTTCTCCGTGCTCATCCTCACCAGGGTGAGTTTGGTGTCGTAACTGACTTCAGTGGAGAAATGCTCCCCTTCGATGGCCACCGGCACGCTGGAAAAGTGCTTTTCACGGATGTATCCCAGTTTCAACTGTAACAGGCAGGTGGCAGACAGCATGTATGGCGTCGCGTGGGCGAGCAGTTTGCTGATGTCAACATTGTGAACAGAGTGCCCCATGGTGGTGGTTGGGTTATGGTATGGGCAGGCATAAGCTATGACCAAAGAACACAATTTCATTTTAATAATGACAATTTGAATGCACAGAGATACCGTAATGAGATCCTGAAGCTGTTTGTAGTGCCATTCATCCGCCGCCATCATCTGACGTTTCAGGATGATAATTCACAGCCCCACGTCGCAAGTAATCTGCACACAATTCCTGGAAGCTCTGACATGGCCTGCATAGTCACCGGACATGTCACCCATTGAGCATGTTTGGGATGCTTTGGATTGACGTGTACGACAGCGTGTTCCATTTTCCACCAATATCCAGCCATAGAAGTGGAATGGGACAACATTCCACAGGTCACAATATCCAGCCATAGAAGTGGAATGGGACAACATTCCACAGGTCACAATAACCAGCCCGATCAACTCTATGCGAAGGAGATTTGCCGCGCTGCATGAGGCAAATGGTGGTCACACCAGATACTGACTGTGTTCTTGATCCACGCCCCTACCTTTTTTTTAAGGTCTGTGGCCAACAGATGCAGACGGTATTCCCAGTCATGTGGAATCCATAGATTAGGGCCTACTGAATTTATTTCAATTGACTGATTCCTTATATGAACTGTAAAATATTTTAAGTTGTTGCATGTTGCGTTTATATTTGTTGTTCAGTATAGAATAGGCCTATGTCAAGACAAAGCATTATGCTTTTTGTGGAAGAATTGATCCTCCTCACCTCCACCTAACAGACATAACGAGCCATTAGAGGCCCACGGTCAACTACGTTTGTTTGCCTCCAATAGTGATGATAGCCTATATACCTATTGCTATGCTTTCTTCTTCCTTCTTGAGGAGGAGTCCTGATCTCTTACCTGTCTCAGCCTGACAGCTTTCCTGAACCACCTTTCCAAAAGGCTGAAGAAGTAAGTATCATAGGAATATTTGGACATTTTTCAGATGTTAATGTACAGGGGGAAAAAACACTATTTGAAACTTGCCAGTAGGCCACTGTCGGTTTGAAGACATTCATTCTTTGGCCTCCCGGCTGTAGATGGTACTTGAAGGTGTATTTCATTTTGGTTTCAGTGGTCGTCTGCGGCTCACTTTGTGCTACAAACAAAACTGCAAAACACATTAATATTGCCCATTCTCCTCCACAACATGAGATAAGTTGGATATAGTATTAATGGCTAGAATCTGTTCCCTGAATTTGACACAACCCTTTTTAGTCTATACAGTGTACGATGAGTAGGCACTGTGTAGGGCACATGGTGGGGCATTCTACTAATTGCAGGTGGGAACCCATCAATAATCAAACCAACATGATGACTGACAGATTATACATGCAAACTATTCAGAACTCCATTATAATGCCACTGATGCCAGTTGTATCAAAGGTCTAAATAAATAAGTGTGCCTGTAGACTAAGCTTTGTTCTCTTCTCCACCCATTGTGAGAATGATAGTGTGTTAGTAGCTTAGGTATAGAGACTATTGAAATGCACTTCCCTACACTCGCTCTATTAAATTGGTAGCTTTAAATAATTCAATTAGTACGGATAAAATATAGATAAGTAGTGAGCTGCATGACTGCAATACCTAAAGCTCCCAAGTTTCAAAGAGGAACATGGATCAACACGCCTTTAAAAGGACTTACAACAACATATGCTACAGTGTTGCTTAGTACTGCCGGGACAATGATTAAACAGGAAAGGCATCTCTCTCACCTGATCGAAGCCAGAAAGAATCATGGCTTGCTGCATCTCATATGGGACAGCGGTAAAACTTGGCACAGAGCTGCAGCTTTCTCTCCTCCCTTAGCTGATAACACTCCCTCGAGCACGCATCCACACACACTTGGACCTAATGTCCCACCAAAAGTGTGATCTTAGTTTACTGGCTATAATACAATATTGACATAAACACATCCTATAATTGATTACTGGTTGATACGTGAAGTCCTCTAACTATATCATTACTTGATACATCACTCGCTACCTATCTATCTTTCAGTAAGAATTCATAATCACAGATTTTGATCCTTTGGCTTTGCTAACATTAATGAGCCGCGTTAGCGAGCTACACCGTTAACATTACTTTCATATACGGTTCTTCCATGTACCTTTTTGAGTGGTGTTTTCCCTTCTTTTCCAACTCCTTCTCTGTTCCTGTATGGTTTCCCCGCATCCCCGAGGTATTTCTGCTGCCTATCCTTCCATTCTTTAACATTCCTTTTCCTTTTATTTCCCAAATTACAGTGATGTAGGTCTGCAGAGGACATGTATACTGCTTGCCCTTTCATTTTCATTTTTGGACATAAATCTTTTTTCCTCACGAGACAATTATAATGTTTGAAATACTGGACAAAAATCGAGTGAAAGATCAATAAGACCAATTCAGTATACAAAGTGGGTATCAGATAACCACGTAGTGTGGTTCTCTCATGTTGATTCTTTCTGGAATTATACGCTTGTTCGTCACAAGGAGTTTGATTTGTATAGTTATCGGCCGCTAATGGCTGTGAAAAGTTAACGGCTCAGTCAAACGGACATATTGAATCTCTTGAGCTGTTCTCTTTGGATCTGTCACGCCCTGACCTTAGAGATCCCTGTTTATTCTCTATATTCTGGTTAGGTCAGGGTGTGAATAGGGTGGGTACTCTAGTTTTTATATATCTATGTTTTCTTTGTTGGCCTAGTATGGTTCCCAATTAGAGGCAGCTGTCTATCGTTGTCTCTGATTGGGGATGATACTTAGGTAGCCCTTTTTCCCACCTAATGTTGTGGGATCTTGTCTTTGTTTGTTGCATGGGTTGCACTCCTAAGCTTTTCGGTCATTGAGTTGGTGATTTGTTTTTTGGGCGGAACATTTTAATAAAGAAAATGTACGCCTACCACGCTGCACCTTGGTGACATTCGAACGACGGACGTTACAGGATCTATTTGAAATTCAATGCTCGACTGAGATACCATAGAGATAATTGTATGTGTGGGGCACAGAAATGAGGTAGTCATTCAAAAATCCCGTTTACCTATAAGAGTCTTAAGCCCTGTCTAAGCCGGGGGAGAGGTGGGGTACGACTTAGCTACAGTTTAAGTCGGAAGTTTCCATATACCTTGGCCAAATACATTTAAACTCAGTTTTTCACAATTCCTGACATTTAATCCTAGTAGAAATTACATGTTTTAGGTCAGTTAGTATTACCACTTTATTTCAATAATGTGAAATGTCAGAATAATAGTGGAGTGATTTATTTCAGCTTTTATTTCATCACATTCCCAGTGGGTCAAAAGTTTACATACACTCCATTAGTATTTGGTAGCATTGCCTTTAAATTGTTTAATTTGGGTCAGACATTTCAGGTAGCCTTCCACAAGCTTCCCACAGCAAGTTGGGTGAATTTTAAGTCAGGTTTGTAGGCCTCCTTGCTCGCACACATTTTTCTGTTCTGGCCACATATTTTCTATAGGATTGAGGTCAGAGCTTTATGATAGCCACTCCAAAACCTTGACTTAGTTGTCTTTAAGCCATTTTGGACTTTGGACGTATGCTTGGCGTCATTGTCCATTTGGAAGAACCATTTGCGACCAAGCTTTAACTTCATGACTGATGTCTTGAGATGTTGCTTCAATATATCCACATAATTTTCCTACTTCATGATGCCATCTATTTTGTAAAGTGCACAAGTCCCTCCTGCAGCAAAGCACCCCCACAACATGATGCTACCATGCTGAGCTGCCTTTCAGGTTATGTCGATATAGGACTCATTTTACTGTGGATATAGAAAGCATTTGTACCTGTTTCCTCCAGCATCTTCACAAGGTCCTTTACTGTTGTTCTGTGATTGATTTGCACTTTTTGCACCAAAGTACGTTCATCTCTAGGAGACAGAACGCGTCTCCTTCCTGAGCGCCCAAGGATGAACGAGACTTTTGGAGGTCTACAATTTTTTTCTGAGGTCTTGTCTGATTTCTTTAGATTTTCCCATGATGTCATGCAAAGACGAACTGAGTTTGAAGGTAGGCCTTGAAATACATCCACAGGTCCAATTGACTCAAATGATCTCAATTAGCCTATCAGAAGCTTCTAAAGCCATGTCATCATTTTTGGGAATTTTCCAAACTGTTTAAAGTCACAGTCAACTTAGTGTATGTAAACTTCTGACACACTGGAATTGTGATACAGGGAAATATAAGTGAAATAATCTGTCTGTAAACAGTTGTTGGAAAAATTACTTGTCATGCACAAAGTAGATGTCCTAACCGACTTGTCAAAACTATAGTTTCTTAACAAGAAATTTGTGGAGTGGTTGAAAAATGAGTTTTAATGACTCCAACATAAGTGTATGTAAACCTCCGACTTCAACTGTATATGGAATTGTTTTAATTAAGAAGTCATACCAAGTATAATTTTACTATTTAATTTAGAATTGTAAGACCCCTTAAAGTATAAAAAAGGTTTGTTCTGAAGTGTCTATCCTATATCTGAGAGATATAAGAAGAGCAGTCAACAGCACTAAACAGTCTCCATATACTGTACTAATCCAACGTTTGGACACACCTACTCATTCAAGGGTTTCCATTTATATTTATACATTTTTACTATTTTCTACATTCTACAATAATAGTGAAGACATCAAAACTATGAAATAACACAGATGGATTCATGCTTTGCACAATCTTGGCATTCTCTCAACCAGCTGCACCTGGAATTATTTTCCAACAGTCTTGAAGAAGTTCCCACATATGCAGAGCAGTTGTTGGCTGCTTTTCCTTCACTCTGCAGTCCAACTCATCCCAAACCACCTCAATTGGGTTAAGGCCGGGTGATTGTGGAGGCCAGGTCATCTGATGCAGCACTCCATCTCTCTCCTTCTTGGTCAAAGAGCACTTACACAGTCTGGAGGTGTGTTCGGTCATTGTACTTTTGAAAAGAAAATGACAGTCCCACTAAGAGCAAACCAGAGTGTATGGCATATCGCTGCAGAATTCTGTGGTAGCCATGCTGGTTAAGTGTGCCTTGATTTCTAAATAAATCACAGACAGTGTCACCAACAAAGCACCCCCACCCCATCGCACCTCCTCCTCCAAGCTCTCACAGTGGGAATCACACATGTCGAGATCTTCCGTTCACCTACTCTGCATCTAACAAAGTCACAGCGGTTGGAACCAAACATCTGAAATTTGGACTCATCAGACCAAATGACAGATTTCCACCGGTCTAACGTCCATTGCCTGTGTTTCTTGGCCCAATCAAGTCTCTTATTATTGATGTGGTCCTTCTGTAGCTCAGTTGGTAGAGCATGGCGCTTGTAACGCCAGGGTAGTGGGTTCGATCCCCGGGACCACCCATACGTAGAATGTATGCACACATGACTGTAAGTCGCTTTGGATAAAAGCGTCTGCTAAATGGCATATATTATTATTATTATTATGTCCTTCAGCAGTGTTTTCTTTACAGCAATTAGACCATGAAGGGCTGATTCACGCAGTCTCGTCTGAACAGTTGATGTTGAGATGTGTCTGTTACTTGAACTCTGTGAAGCATTTATTTGGGCTGCAATTTCTGAGGTTGGTAACTCTAATGAACTTATCCTCTGCAGCAGAAGTAACGTTGGGTCTTCCTTTCCTGTGGCGGTCCTCATGAGAGCCAGTTTCATCATAGCGCTTGATGGTTTTTGCGTCTGCACTTGAAGAAACGTTAAATGTTCCGGATTGACTGAAATTCATGTCTTAAAGTAATGAGATGGACTGTCATTTCTATTTGCTTATTTGAGCTGTTCTTACCATAACATGGACTTGGTCTTTTACCAAAGACCAACCCTACCTTGTCACAACACAATTGATTGGCTCAAACACATTAATCAAATTTTAACAAGGCACACCTGTTAATTGAAATGCGTTTCAGGTAACTACCTCATGAAGCTGGTTGAGAGAATGCCAAGAGTGTGCAAAGCTGTCATCAAGGCTGTACCGACTTCATAAGAGTCCCAAGAAGCATCGTGTGGGTCATTGAGCAAAACGGAGAACACCATCGTGTTTAATTTATAGGCCAAAGCG
This sequence comes from Oncorhynchus gorbuscha, assembly GCF_021184085.1. NCBI lineage: Eukaryota > Metazoa > Chordata > Actinopteri > Salmoniformes > Salmonidae > Oncorhynchus > Oncorhynchus gorbuscha. Next base: position 40,439,228 of record NC_060190.1, on the reverse strand, counting down.
TTTGTATGCTAAAGGGGATTTTGTGAGAGGAGTGACTTTCGGGATGTCTCATGGTCTGACAAACACTGCTCTAGCTCTGTCAACTTTCACCGCAGATGCGGTAGGAGGGTGGCCCGTCAGGAAGTCCAGGATCCAGTTGAAGAGGGAGGTGTTTTGTCCCCGGGGTCCTTTTCCTAATAGTGATGTGCTTCATGGGCACTATGGTGTTGAACCCTGAGCTGTAGTTGATGAACAGCATTTTCACATAGGTGTTCCTTTTGTCTAGCTGAGAACTGCGTTGTGGAGTGCGATTGAGATTGCGTGATCTGTGGATTTGTTGGGGCGGTATGCGAATTGGAGTGGATCTAGGTTGTCCGGGAGGATGCTGTTGATGTGAGCACTGACCAGCCTTTCAAAGAACTTCATGGCTACCGACGTGAGTGCTACGGGGCGGAAGTCATTTAGGCAGGTTACCTTTGCTTCCTTGGGCACAGGGACTATGGTGGTCTGCTTGAAACATGTAGGTTTTACAAACTCGGTCAGGGACAGATTGAAATGTCAGTAAAGACAGTTGATAGTTGGTCTGCTCATGCTTTGAGTACACGTCCTGGTATTCCGTCTGGTCCAGCGGCTTTGTGAATGCTGACCTGTTCAAGGTTTTGTTCAAATTGGCTACAGAGAGCGGGAATGTTGTATTCCTGGTCGTAGTGTTGGTAAGTTGAAATCGCTCTGATATCCAATAGTTATTCCCTGCTGTATGTAATAACACTTAAGATTTTCTGGACTAACAATGTAAGAAATAATACAGAAAAAACAAAATACTGCATAGTTTCCAAAGGACTAGAAGCGAGGCGACCCTCTCGGTGTTCTTTTGTTATGTCTTTGTTTTAGGTTGGTCAGGGCGTGAGTTGGGGTGGGTTGTCTATGTTCGTTTTTCTATGTTGTGTTTTGCGTTTGACCTGGTGTGTTTTGCGTTTGACCTGGTATGTTTCTCAATCAGTGGCAGGTGTCGTTAGTTGTCTCTGATTGAGAATCATACTTAGGTAGCCTTTTTCCACCTGTGTTTCATAGGTGATTGTTTTATGTCTTTGTGTATGTCACCAGACAGGACTGTTTCGTTTTGCGTCATTCTCGTTGTTATTTTTGTTTTAGTGTTCTGAGTTCATTTAGGATCATCATGAACACGTACCACGCTGCGCATTGGTCCTCACCTTCTTCCACCGACGACCGCTACATTCTGTCAGCGCCATCTTGCATTTATTTTTCGATACAGGTGTGTGATAATGGTCCATTCTAAATCAAAACAAATGTCAAAACATATATTATTTAGTAAATGTAAAAACAAGCTTAAATCAAGAAAACTCTGAGACAATATTAGCCTATCGATTGTGAATGACAGATTATCACTTGTGAATGATGCCCAGCATAAGAAACAATGACTTTTTTGCCAATTTTCAAATCATAGTCACACACCTCATGTGGCCTAGCCCATAGCATAGGCCTAAATGTTTTGATAAGGTTTATATCACAACTAAAGTGGCCAAATAACTTCTTAAAATTAAGCACATTAATTCATCCGCTTTACAAGGGGTGTAGAACCTAACTTGCATATATAAGAAGCGGGTGAGTTTAAATTGTGGGAAAGATCATTTTCACCATAAAATTACACCTTCATAATAAAAGTATGACATGCCTAATTGCATTTGTGGTCATTTTTGATTATGGTGTGTTCCGCTAATGGAACATTTGCGCTTAAAGCATACTACCATGTGTACATTGCTGCTCTTATGATACATTTTAAGCTAAACGTTCTGATATATATATACATATTGCATAAAAATGTTATTTTTTTTATGCGATTGATTATATTAATACGCATTCCACAACTGTCCCAGACTATGTTTGGAATATTTATTTCTCACACAGAATAAAATAGGTCAACCTTTGTACTATGGGAAATAGTAGATTGACATAGGCTAGTGCTTTTGCTGTTCCTTAGGCCTTCTCATATTGTTGGCTGATAAAAAGTAAGTGAGGACACTTCCAAAAAAGTACCTCGGAATTGGATAAGGACGCCGCCGCAGTTTGATCCCCGATGTGTCTATTTTCATTCGTAGCCTGTGAGAAAGACCAGATCATGTGACAGAGATCCATGTGAGTGAGAGGGCTGCCGATTGCGCAGCACACTCAGGGAGAAGGGCACAATGCAGCACTACGGGCCGCAGAAGGCATGGGTTTGTTAAGGGTGCATTGTGGCCACAAAGGGGATGCCGCAGTAAAATTCGCGGCACTATCAAGTGCTTGTGAAATTGTGAATGAGAGCCTATTGGAGTGTGTGCAGCCTCTGAAAAAAAAACTAAGCAGAGCTCATGCCTTTCAAGACACTTTTTTCAAACGATCACTAGAATCTCATCATGCAGCCTTACAATGTGTTAAAAATCTAAACATTGCTCAACATTTGTAGAACAACTAAAGTTACATTAACAACTATTGTCGCGACTTTCATTCATCTCATAACTGTTATTTATTTATTAAACTGTGTTTATTTGTTACCCGATTCAATTAATCACAGTCATCAGATTCATTTCAAGTCAGATTAAATTAAAGATTAAAGTCAGAACGCCTCTTCACTGTTGACGTTGAGACTGGTGTTTTGCAGGTGCTATTTAATGAAGCTGCCAGTTGAGGATTTGTGAGGCGCCTGTTTAATGTACTGATCCTCTTGCTTAGTTGTGCACCAGGGCCTCCCACTCCTCTTTCTATTCTGGTTAGAGACTGTTCTGTGAAGAGAGTAGTACATAGCGTTGTACGAGAACTTCAGTTTCTTGGCAATTTCTCACATGGAATAGTCTTCATTTCACAGAGCAAGAACAGACTGACGAGTTTCAGAAGAAAGGTCTTTGTTTCTAGCCATTTTGAGCCTGTAATAAAACCCAGAAATGCTGATACTTCAGATACTCAACTAGTCTAAAGAAGTTTTATTCCTTCTTTAATCAGAACAACAGTTTTCAGCTGTGATAACATAATTGCAAAAGGGTTTTCTAATGATCAATTAGCCTTTTGAAATGATACACTTGAATTAGCTAACACAATGTGCCATTGGAACACAGGACTGATGGTTGCTGATAATGGGCCTCTGTACACCAATGTATATATTCCATACAAAATCTGTCGTTTCCAGCAACAATAGTAACTTACAACATCAATTAACAATGTCTACACTGTATTTCTTATCAATTTGATGTTATTTTCAGGGACAAAAAAATGTGTTTTTCTTTCAAAAACAAGGACATTTCAAAGTGACCCCAAACTTTTGAACGGTAGTGTATATTTGTTGGCAGAATGCAAAGCATTATCTATCTATCTCCCGTGTTTCAGTAGCCTGAGTAGACCACGGCGAGTATTTCTCTATGTTACCGTATGTTCCGGTAAAACATTGCTGGCGAAGAAACACCGATTGGGTTGAACGCGAGACGTTAGTAAATCCATTCCCGAATTGAAAGGGACCTGTGTGTGTGCTTGGAAGTTAACATTTCCTGCAACAACGACTAGCTCTGCATTCGATGCCAAGCTAACAAAGAAAGAGAAGCTTTGCGGGAATCCCACGTGAAATCGTGTGCCTTGGTCGATGGAAGTTCCGCCTTGCGGGAATCCCTTGTGAGTTCAGCTTTCAGGGGTAAGTGACCCCTTGTGATGAAGAATCGGCAATAAAAAAACATTTGGAAAAAAAGTCCATTGTGAGAAACAATGTTTCCTCACATTTGTAACAACGGGTAACACTTTCTAATATCCAACGAATCTCAACTGATTGGATATCAATGTCCAATTCGATTGGACATTACCAAACAAACCTGTTACCAGGTTGATCTAGGGATTAGGACCAAATTAATTTGTTCTAACCAATGAGACATTTTAAACTTTTCCACATTAACCTAGATACAGCGACGCTTTCAGGTTAATTAAAGTTGTATTCCCAGATAGCCTATACAGGTATGATTCATCATTAACATTGATTAATCAGTTAAATTTGTTTCGTGCTTTTCAGCTAAAACTATTATATAGGATTCTTGCCAAGGGAAAAATATTGAATATTTGGGGCATAAAGTCATCGAAGCTCTGCAGATTGTCTTGTGAGGATACAAAATCAATATACCATTTATTTTGGAGTTGCCCTCAGGTAGCCTGTTTCTGGTCTCAGGTTCAGGAATGGCTGAAAATGCATAACATTGATCTAAAATTGACCCTAGAAATATTACTGTTAGGAGATCTGGAGAGACCGAGTCAGTCAATTACAAATATACTAATACTCTTAGTAAAAGTGTTTATCTTCAACTCGCAATCTGTGGATTCTATTTCGATTAGATAGATTGAAATTGAACTTTAAACATCACAGCATAGCTGAAAGATATATGTTGCGTAACAATCCGAAGAGGGTGGCCAGCAGAGATAGGTGGGATGGGCTGAGGGAAGCTGAGGGTTGGGATGTGGATTTGGAGACAAGTGGGAGTGGAGTTGCTGGGCGGGAGATAGAATGATGGTCAAAGATAAAGTATAAAAAATAAAGTCCAAATAAAGCATAATAAAAAGTAAGTTTATACAGCTAATGTCAATTTTCCTGAGGCTGATGCAGTGCAAGTGTTTGTACACATGCATATACTCACACTCTCATTCAAATACACACATACATGGACACACACATGTAAATAATGCAATAGTGCCAGACATGCACTCAATCATATTCAGTCGGCCTTGTTGTTATGATTTTAGTTGTCCTTGTTGTCATTTATTTTTGTTGCATTGTTGTCTTTTTGTTTTCTTTTGTTGGTTGTTTGTGCATTGGGGGGGGGGGGGGTTCTTGGAGGTGGGGAATGGAATTCATGTTATTTTTTATTATTCTTTTTATTATTGTTTTGGGGGTGACTGTGGGAGGGGTCTCGGATGGTTGAAGGACAGCTATGGGGAACTGTGGGGGGGGGGATCTTGGAGGGTTCGCGTCCCCAATGGGAGTCTGTTGGATGACTGGTGTGGTGTAGTTGAGCAGCTTCACTGCAAGTATATTGTATGTTTTGGATATTCAATATAAATATTTTGCAAGCTCATTGAAGCCCAACTCCCACAGTACTGATCTAGTATTGACGGAAGTCCCGCCTTCGCGGGAATCCCGTGTGGTTTCAGCTTTCAGTGGTAAGTGTCCCCTTGTTGTGGAAAATCACCAGTGTTCTTTTTATTACATTTTATTCCCCATTGTTGAGGCCCAACATCTTCTCACATTTGTAACAATGGGTTACACTTAATGATATTCAAACGATCTCAACTGATTGGATATTGTCGCCTCATTCAATTTAACAAGGAAGTTCAATTTCCAAACAAACATTTTACCAGGTTGATCATTTGGATAAGGACCATTCATTTGTTCCAACCAATGAGACATTTTAAACTTTTCCACATTATCCTAGATACAGCAACGCTTTCAGGTTAATTAAAGTTGTATTCCCAGATAGCCTATACAGGCATGACTAATCATTCACATTGATTAATCAATTCAATTAGCTTTTGCAAATTCATTGACGTCCAACTCCTGCATTACTGATCCAGTAGATACAAAAGGTTTTTGCAGCTTCCAACAACTCAAAACTCAAACTTTGAGAACAAAAACATTTTAGTAATGTGCAAGCTATCAGAGGGGGGTGGTCCCCATTCTCCTGCTAATTAGTGAACACTCACCCATATAAGGATTGATCGTTGACCTCAACAGCGACCCAAATGTTGCCATTAGCGGATAAAACTGCTGAAATTGCGTAAAACACCCTCCAAAATAAACCATCAGGCACAGGCCTTGTAAAGGTTCTCTCCAGTTTCGCCCTGATGTATGGCTGTCATCAGAGATTGTCATCCGTCCAGAACCGCAGTGCACAGCAGAAGCTTGAGCAAGAAATGGTTGACATGACAGGTGGAGAGAACCCGAAAACAAATGGCAAAAAAATTATTATGACGAACGAGCACAAACTTTTCAAAAAATCGTCTTCTACAGGAACAAAATCGTTTTTTACCCGAACAACTCGATTTAGCCAAAACTAAATACGACTAAGTCCTAATACGACTAAATACGACTAAGACAAATGGTCCTTTTGTTCGATTAATTCCATCGATATATATAAAAAATGTCAATTTATTTGGCGAGTTTGATCCAGAAAAACACTGCTTCCAACTTATGCAACGTCGCTATAAAATATATCAAAAGTTACCTGTAAACTTTGCCAAAACATTTCAAACTGCTTTTGTAATACAACTTTAGGTATTTCTAAACGTATATAATCGATCAAATTGAAGACGGGATGATCTGTGTTTAACCTGTTAAGTCGACCCTCTACTTTTTCGAACATTATGTTAAAAATCGCGCAACATTTCAGCGCCCTGCTACTCATGCCAGGAATATAGTATATGCATATTATTAGTATGTGTGGATAGCAAACACTCTGACATTTCTAAAACTGGTTAAATCACGGCTGTGACTTTAACAGAGCGTGAGTTTCATCGAATAGCGCAGGAAAACCTGATCACTGAAAATGAAAATAAATATCCTTGCGCTTACTTCCAGGAATTGTTCAAAGTGAACCGAATTACATGAGACCGATGTTTCAGCGCCTACAGCTACCACACGTTGTCTAGAGTCTTGTCATTTGATTCGCAATTGATTCTTGGTCTAACCGGCTCAAGGGAACTCCTTCCCTCCGTTCTCCGACCGGATGTTTTGGTCGAGCTCTCTCGGCCATGTTTTTTTTCAGACGACACCTATAGAAGTTACATCGCCTCCTGATGAATTTTATTGCTTATTAACGTGTACTAATACCTAAAGTTGCATTAACAAAAGTATTTTGAAGTGTTTTGTGAAAGTTTATCGTCGACTTTTTGAATTTAAAAAAATGACGTTACGAAACGCTCTTTTTTTCCCTTTATCATACAGTCTACATAGAACGATATCTAGGCTATATATGGACCGATTTAATCGAAAAAAAGACCCAATAGTGATTATGGGACATCTAGGAGTGCCAACAAAGAAGATGGTCAAAGGTAATGAATGTTTTATATTTTATTGTGCGGTTTGTGTAGCGCCGAATATGCTAATTACTTTGTTTACGTCCCCTGCGGATCTTTTGTGGTGTTACATGCTATCAGATAATAGCTTCTCATGCTTTCGCCGAAAAGCATTTTAAAAATCTGACTCGTTGCCTGGATTCACAACGAGTGTAGCTTTAATTCAATACCCTGCATGTGTATTTTAATGAACGTTTGAGTTTTAACTAATACTATTAGCATTTAGCGTAGCGTATTTGCATTTCCAGAGCTCTAGATGGGACGCCTGCGTGCCAGGTAGGAGCAAGTGGTTAATACAGGAGCAAAACAAACTGACGCTACTTTTCTGGTTAAGTGCCTCTATTCAAAGGTACACATGAAGTGACTCTCGTTCTGAGCTATGGTACTTCTCAATTACACAAAGGAAAAACCTCAACCAATTTCTACAAACTTGTGACATCCAGTGGAAGCGGTAGGAATGGCAGAAAAGTCGATTAGAATTCTGGATTCCACATGAAAATTTATTGAAAGACAGTGACCTCAAAAAAATAAATCTGAATGATTTGTCCTCTGGGTTTCGCCTGCTAAATAAGTTATGTTATACTCACAGACTTGATTCAAACAGTTTTAGAAACTTCAGAGTGTTTTCTATCCAATACTAATAGTAATATGCATATATTAGGATCTGGGATAGAGTAGGAGGCAGTTCAGTTTGGGCACGCTATTTATCCAAAAGTGAAAATGCTGCCCCCTATCCCAAAAAGGTTAACAAAGATAGGAGTGTTGAGTGATGATGCACAAAACCATGATACCAACAACTACGGGGTCAAAATAGCTATAAAGTATGTCGCCAGCGAAACGACTACCGCTACAATGAACCTGATCGCTACGTTCCTGCACCAAACCAACACAAAGTGTCAAGGCACAAGGTTAACAAAAGGTTCAATGACGACCGAAGCGTAGACCAATACTCTCTAGAAGCTCTGCTAAGAGAAATACAAAAGCGCCAAAATTGTGAGAAAAAGATCAGTCAACATGACTAGGCATGGATTAGCCGGACAACAGGTCCGCCAAAATGAAACACCATTAGCGAGGATGTAAACAATCAAATTACTTCCCCACTCACTCCAGACCCTATCCAGGGCCTGCTGATAAAGACACAAGCACAAAGGCTTTGCCTATAAACTCTATATTGCAATGCACAAAGTAAACATCGCAATAACCAATTCCACTCCAACTCCGATGATTCGATCTGTTTTAACCGTGAACACAAATGACACGTCAACCTGTTGCGAACATTCACTCCACTTTATGGAGAATATGACCACCAAATGCAACTGAGGACATATCTCAAAACAGTCTTGGAGGACCGCTTAACCTGTTAGGTGCTAATTGATTCAGGCTCGACAATGTCGCTCATCTCTCAAACATTGTCCGATGATCTCAAAACGGCTTTGAAAGCAGCTAAACGTTGGTTAAAAACGGAATGATGTGACACTGAACTTCTTCTTAGGGCTAGCCTTTTATCAGAATTTCCGCCTGACTGACGTGCCTGTTACTCAGGCCCAGACACCAGGATATGCATATAATTGGTCAAATTGGATAAAAAAATACTTTGAAGTTTGTATAGATGTTAAAATAATGTATGAGACTGTAACACAATTGATATTGTAGCAACCGGAATTATTTGTACAGTGGCTGTAGAATTTACTGTAGAATTTTGTAGTAACACCTCAAATTAAATCAAACTATATTTGTCACAAACGCCGAATACAATAAGTGTAGACCTTACCGTGAAATGCTTACTTACAAGCCCTTAACAAACAGTGCAGTTGAAGAAGAGTTAAGAAAGTATTTACTAAATAAACTAAAGTAAAAAATAATAACCAGAATGATTTATTTTAGATCCCATGCTCTTTCAATGGAAAGCTATGGGTCCTATGCAATTCCAGCTCCCATATTGCAACTCCTATGGCTTTCACTAGATGTCAACAGTCTTTGTTCAACGATTCAGGCTTACTTCTTTCCATAGGAAATATTGTAGTTTATTTACATTTTCGGGTACCTGAGTATTAAATAGAAATGTCGTTTGACTTATTTTAACAAAGTTTTGTGGTAGCTTTTTGGATTCTTTTGTCTGCATGTTGGAGTGGATTACTGAAATTGATGGCGCCAACTAAACAGACTTTCTGGAATATAAAGAAGGATTTTATCAAACAAAATGACCATGCATGTTGTAGCTGGAACCCTTGGGATTGCAAACACAGGAAGAATTTCAAAAAGTAATGATTATTTAACTGCTGTTTGTGATTTTATGAAGCCTGTGCTGGTTAAAAAATACGTTGATGTGGGGCGCTGTCCTCAAACAATTGGATGGTATGCTTTCGCTGTAAAGCCTATTGTAAATCAGACAATGCAGTTAGATTAACAATAATTTAAGCTTTTAACCTATATTAGATACTTGTATGTTCATAAATGTTTAATGTTACAATTATTTATTTGAATTGCGCAGCCTCCAATTTCACCGGATGTTGTCGACATCCGGGAAAAAGGGAAAAAGATGTTTCAACACCTCTTGGTGCAGAATCTGACTCAAGCAGATGTTACTATATCTCGTCACATTCAATCAGCAATCCTGATTGACTATTCTTTTCAAGATTTCGAGCCAGCAGTCTCCTGTGAGTGAGCAATTTCCCTACTACTTGTCGCTAAGATTAACTTCTCTTGTCCTTTTGACACTTCTGCAAACACCACAGTCGTCTCAGGAAACAAAGCATCAACGGGCAGATGGACTTCCGATGACACATTTTCCGCTTTGAGAGGGACTGAAACCCCGTTTCTATTGAATGAACGGTGTCAGTCCCGCCACTGACCCGATGACTCCCACTGGTGAGACACTGTGCGATATTGCAGACAGATATCCTCGGCTCAGGTACTGGAACAGATGCCACATACGGACGCTGTGGTGACCGGCAGGCCACAACAGCCACTGTACATTTTGTAGCACAAACACCAGGAGATTACAGCCAATCTAGTAACAGCGCGGATGCTGACAACTCGTACAAAGGGTCAAACCTTTTCTTTTTTGCCTCGGACACCAACACCAACTGCTGGGGGGGCGGGGTCCTAACCACAAAGGGTGGGAGGAACACATGTTGAGCCTCGTCGAGGCCAGCGGGGGGGTCAAGTCTATGTGCAACACTGTACGAGGCCACCCGATAACGAAACAAATCAAGTTGTAAACTTCCCCAAGAGAACAAAGAGGAGAGGACAAGCCCCTCGACAGGGATAACCTTAGAATACATCTGAGATATGTACCACAGGTGTACCACACTGGTTGTAAAACGAAATCCAGTGGACTTTTCACCTCCAAAAACAAATGGTAACAATCATTCCTTATCGTGTGTAGTCTCAACTACAATGCAACTAGTAAAATGCCCTTGTTTGAAATTAATAATATAACATATTATTAGTGATTCTTTTTAAATTTTAGAAGCAATATATAAACATGTAATGTCATGAAATGTGAGATGCGTGTCTGCCGCCCCACCCCAACCCAACCGTAGGAGGGTAAGCACGGGGAGTTGGCTCAGGTCTCCTACCTGACTTAGCCACACTCCCCGTGTGGCCACCCCAAGAAATATTTGGGTCTGCCTCTCGGGCTTCCAGCTGCGCTGCCGTGCTGCCTCCTCATACCGGCGCCTCTCCGCTTTCGCTGCCTCCAGCTTTGCTTTAGGGCAGCGATATTCCCCTGCTTGTGTCCAGGGTCCCTTGCCGTCCAAAATCTCCTACCAAGTCCAGGAGTCTTGTGTTTTCGGCCGCTGCTGCTGCTGCCCATTACCATGCTGCTTGGTCCTCTTGTGGTGGGTGTTTCTGTAATGGATTTCCTCCTCTTCGTCTGAGGAGGAGTAAGGATCGGACCAAAACGCAGCGTGGTAAGTGTCCATATTGATTTATTCAAAAACACTACTGAACACTGGAACAAAATAATAAACGTGAAATATACAAAACCGAAACAGTACCGTGTGGCCCAAACACTCACACGGAAACAATCACCCACAAACCAAAAGTGAAACCCAGGTTACCCAAGTATGATTCTCAATCAGAGACAACTAACGACACCTGCCTCTGATTGAGAACCATACTAGGCCAAACCCAAAAACCAACATAGAAAAAACAAACAGACTGCCCACCCCAACTCACGCCCTGACCATACTAAAACAAAGAATTAAAATAACAGAACTATGGTCAGAACGTGACAGTTATAAGTGAGATAACCTGTCTGTAAACAATTGTTGGAAAAATTACTTGCGTCATGTACAAAGTAGATGTCCTAACCTTCTTCCCAAAACTATAGTTTGTTAACAAGAAATTTGTGGAGTGGTTGAAAAACAAGTTTTAATGACTCCAACCTAAGTGTATGTAAACTTCCGACTTCAACTGTATCATGCTTCTTTATACCTGTCTGAAATTAATTGTGGATTTATTATGAAGGTGTTGGCTATATTACATGGATTTATTCAAACTTTTTAAAATAGCTTGTAGGCTTTGTGTGGAAGCAAAGATATGCTAAATGTGTTTTGTTAATTAATGGTCAATTACCGTGAGGCCGACAGTTATTTGCCTGGCAATCACCGGTTGACGAAATTTTGTGATCGCCACAGCCCTATGCCTACCCCTGCACTACCATATCAAGGGGGATACTATAGTGTGTAGTATGGTATTCTCCAAAATACTACACAATTCTAAAGTAAGCACTACATGATTGAGGGATACTACAGTGTGTACAGTAATATAGTATTCTACAGTATACTTCACAATTCTAAAGTAAGTACTACACATGATCAAGGGATAGTACAGTGTGTAGTGTAGTATTCTACAGTAAGCATACACAACCGAGGGATACTGCAGTGTGGATTATAGGATTCTACAGTATACTACAGTTTACTACAGTATTCTATAGTATTCTATTGTAAACTGAAGTCTTTTTTATGTGGGAAGTCAAAGAATGACAGTGAAATCCATTATGTGTTTAATTATCTTTTTTCTATCTCATCTTTTATTTAATTATCTTCAAAGATCGAGTGAAGGGCATTTCTTCCGCTAAGCACTTTTCAAACCCTGCAGAACAAAGCTGAGTGACTACTAGTGTAGGTTCGGCTCAGGGTTTGATTGGCAAGCGACCACTTTAATGCCATAAGTTCGCACAATCAGAGTCCTCATCACCAGAAAAGAACAAACATTTTTGTTAGCTTTTTTGGATTTCCAAGTCAAATTTCAGCAGTGCTAATTTGAGTGTTGTCT